>NC_142114.1:30510000-30592500 GCF_056152115.1 Neolamprologus brichardi | reverse complement strand
CCTGACCTGATGGAGGGCAGAGACGTTCAGAGGCAGAAGGCTTTGCATTCATAAAGGTTACAGCAAGCAGCCATCGAAAGTAACGTTTGTCAGAACTCATGCTGCAGTCTGGGCAGGACGTGCATTTCACATGACATTAAAGCATGTTCAGAAACTTCATGTCTGGTCTCATTTCCTGGTTTGGTCCTTGCATTCGACGCCCCTGACCTACGATAAGAAGATTTTAAAAACGCTCAAATGTCCTCGCTGTTTTAAAATTCCAACCAAGACAAACGTTAAACACACTCAGTCTAGAAATTTCCTCAGAGTGTCACATGAAGTGAGGTTTTGATCCTGTCACCTTCAGTGTTATTGGCGTCAACATGTGACACTGAGGACTCTGCACTCTGATTGGTTCGTTGGCTATTATCAGCATAAAGAGTCAGCAGAGCTTCGGCTCCCTCTGCTGGTTGAATTCTGCAGAAAAATATCCCACACGCACACACAGTGTGAAGTATTCTTATCTTGTGCAGACATCTAATTGACATAACGCCTGACCTTAACCATAACCCGATTACTCCAAAACCACATTTTGAGTCTCAAAAATGCTTCAAACTTGTGGGGATTTTTGTTACAGAAAAATAGCTGTTTTGCTAAAGAGCACTACAACCCTCCTCATACTCACGCAGTGTGGGTGGGAGGGGCAGGTAGTAGGCGGTGGCGTCCTCCAGGCGACTCAGCACGTCATCGAGTCCCGACATGGTGGCCTGGCCCACTTGACTGTTCTGCAGCTGCTGCACAGCTACCCGGCCTACGTTGGCCAGACGCTCCAGCTGATCCAGAGCTGCGTCCAGGCCGTCCACCACCCACAGCTGCACGTCATCCAGGGTCAGGAAGAAGGCGTCCTTCAGGTGAGTCATAACCTGATCAGAGGCATTTACAGCGATTTAAAGTCCCTGTAACATCAGGCAGCAGCCGTCCCTGACATTGTAAACTGTTTTTGAGTCGTCTTTGCACATTAAGCCTTTAACAGGCTCAGAGACACTGCAAATGTTGGAGATCAAACTGATACGAACCACCTGGGGGCAGCTGAAGCATGTGAGACACTTTACAATTATCTACAGTCTGCCTGGTGAATCTTTTTAACTCCAGGTTTGGTTTCCACCTCCTCAGAGCAGCTCTCTGTGTCGGCTGCTGAGCAGAAAGTGCCCAGAGGCTTTCTCCAGGTGATTTCTGCCCCCAGGCAGTGTTGGTCAAGTTACTTGAAAAAAGTAATCAGTAATTAATTACTGATTACTTCCCCAAAAAAGTAATCCCGTTACTTTACTGATTACTTATTTTCAAAAGTAATTAATTACTTAGTTACTTAGTTACTTAGTTACTTTTTAAAAACATGATTTACAACCTGAATAGGTGATAAAGCGATAGATCTTTCAGCCCAATTCTACTTTTTCTACATAATCATCATACAAAATGTAATCAAATGGAAAAGTCTCTTTTTAAAACTTGTTTTGTTAGTTTTAATCTTTTACCTTTATGCATGAAGCAAAATTTTAATTATATGCACCATTCTCTGACTTGAAGAAATTAGTTTAACATTTAAACCTATTTTCTGCACATTCCAGCACATAATATATATATATATTGTGTTTACACTCACTCTTTCAGATGCAAGTAAAACACAGCAGAAAATAAATAAAGTCAAAGACTAGCGGTCCTTTTGCTCTATTTTCACCTGTAAAGCAGGAGTAGGGTAGGCGGAGGGTTATCCTGGTGCAGGTGTGCCGCAGCGGTCAGTGGAAGGATACGGCAGTTTCTCTGTGAGTTTCCCATTACGTCGTAGCGCACTCGGTGCTTGCTTGGAAGTTTAGGGGGGGTTTTTTCGCTGTAAAAAGAAGTTTTCTTCCCACGCACAACGGACACTAATGTTTTTGTCACTTTTTATGGAATCAAACTCAAAGTAAGGTCAGTACTTCCACGCTTTAAACGCTGCACGCTCATACTCTCTCCCGCACTCGATATATGATCCATTGTTGATCTGCACACAGCTGTTGTCACGCACGTCGCACTCGCTTACGTCACTGTCATGAGACATTCTCGCAAGAAAATCACGGTTTTAGTAACGCAGTAACGCAGCGTTCCTACGGGAAAGTAACGGTAATCTAATTACCGTTTTTGCAATAGTAATCCCTTACTTTACTCGTTACTTGAAAAAAGTAATCGGATTACAGTAACGCGTTACTTGTAACGCGTTACTGCCCATCTCTGCCCCCAGGTGTCCTGTTCTAGACAAACACTTTACAAACACCTTTGAGTGATGTCTGAAGGACTTTAAGCTGGATGGAAAAACTACATTTATTACTTTAATTCTACATAAAGGTGACGATTTTAAATGATCCGTGTATAGAGATGGGCAGTAACGCGTTACTTGTAAGTAAGGAGTAAAGTAAGGGATTACTATTGCAAAAACGGTAATTAGATTACCGTTACTTTCCCGTAGGAACGCTGCGTTACTGCGTTACTAAAACCGTGATTTTTTTGCGAGAATGTCTCATGACAGTGACGTAAGCGAGTGCGTCGTTCGTGACAACAGCTGTGTGCAGATCAACAATGGATCATATATCGAGTGCAGAGAGAGTATGAGCGTGCAGCGTTTAAAGCGTGGAAGTACTGACCTTACTTTGAGTTTGATTCCATAAAAAGTGACAAAAACATTAGTGTCCGTTGTGTGTGGGAAGAAAACTTCTTTTTACAGCGAAAAAACCCCTAAACTTCCAAACAAGCACCGAGTAGCTACGACGTAATGGGAAACTCACAGAGAAACTCGCGGATTCTTCCACTGACCGCTGCACACCTGCACCAGGGTAACCCTCCGCCTACCCCACTCCTGCTTTACAGGTGAAAATAGAGCAACAGGACCGCTAGTCTTTGACTTTATTTATTTTCTGCTGTGTTTTACTTGCATCTATTTGAAAGACTGAGTGTAAACACAAAAAATATTTTATTTTATGTGCTGGAATGTGCAGAAAATAGGTTTAAATGTTAAACTAATTACTTTCAGTCAGAGAATGTTGCAGATAATTAAATGTTTGCTTGATGCATAAAGTTAAAAGATTAAAACGAATAAAACAAGTTTTAAAAAGAGACTTTTCCATTTGATTACATTTTGTATGATGATTATGTAGAAAAAGTAGAATTGGGCTGAAAGATCTATCACTTTATCACCTATTCAGGTTGTAAATCGTGTTTTTAAAAAGTAACTAAGTAACTAAGTAATTAATTACTTTTGAAAACAAGTAATCAGTAAAGTAATGGGATTACTTTTTTGGAGAAGTAATCAGTAATTAGTTACTGATTACTTTTTTCAAGTAACTTGACCAACACTGTCCGTGTATCGCCTTTTAAAACAATGCTGGTATTTTTGGAGCTCAGCCTTTGTTTCCGTTGGATCCTGTTGTTTCGACAGCCTGGCTGCTCGCTCGTACTCTAGTGCAGAAATTTACCGTTACCTTAACTGGCAGCGGTGCAAAGACAAGTTTGTGACATGACCACAACAGAAACATCACATCTGTAGCAGGTATCAAATGACCTCGTCTGTTGACTGGCTCAGGATCGGATAGTTTCTCTCCAGGTGATCAAGACCAACGAGCGCAAAAGTGTTGGCAACATCGACTGTGGAGAAGAAGACAAACACGATTCAGAGGCAGTGAAACTGTGATTAGGTGATGAAGCTAACGGTGCCAGCAGCGCTGTCACGTACTCTGTGGCTCCAAACTCTGCAGGAGGGGCGTGGCTCGTCTCATGGCCTCTTGGGAAAAGCTGCGAACTCCGACCTCGGCTATTCCTCCCATCAGACCCAGCAGACGGTTGCGAGCTTTGACCCCCGAGTACATCGAAGTCACCATCTGTAACGCTGAGCGAACCAGAGGCAGATGGGAAGCTCTTAGGATGGCATTGGTCTGAAACACGAGGAGGAAAACCGTTACACCTCATCAGGACTACAATGGGTTTTTTTTAAAGCTGGAACTGGGAATACTGGAATATTTGGGCATTGGAGCTAAAGCTCAGTCAGGTTATGCAGCAGGACAATGATCCACCACCACCTCACAAATACTTTTTCACATACTTATATATCAATACAAACACACGTTGTTCTTTTATTCCCATTCATTCTGTATTTCATCATTTGTTGCTCATGTTTCCACAGATCTGATCCCGTCCTCCTCTTCTGTGGAGGAGCTGGAGAAACGTTCGGGCGAAGCCTAAGTATGTTCGCTCTTAGCTCACCTCATGATCTGGAGGAGATGACATTTCTCTTTCGCCAAATCTGAGAAAAAACAAACAGAGGTCACAGATCAGACTCGCCTCCACAACTCCAGAGTTCAACCTTCACATCAGCATGAGGCAGTCAGCTGCCGAGCCTCCACAAAGCTCACGACTGTTCGACCAAAGCCAGCATGAAAATCCTCTTTTCGTCGCTCCAGCCGCCGAGCACACAGCGGCTCAGACACAGCACAAAGGCCTGTCTTTAAAACGAGAGCGCAGAGAAACGGCGTGAAGACTTTACAGGGAGAAAATGATCTTGAGTTTACATCATCTGAGTTTCAGCTTTACAAGTCGTCTCTGTGGAAAATGGAAAGCACCTTCAACAAGTCACCTAAAAACATCACGAGGAAAACTGTTGCACCGAGATAAACGTTCAGACACTTAATCAGTATTTTACAGTTTTCTGCGTGAAGGAACTTTTTTTGACTTTTTCTTTATTTGTTTGTTGTTGTTTTTGATTTTCAGCAACGTCTATTTAAACTACTCAACATGGATGAAGTGGAAATAATCCCACAATTCAGACGGGGATCATTGGAAATCATCCATCTTCTGCCAAACTCTCTTCCAAGGAAACTCATTTGTATCCATGACCTCATCCTTTGGTCGCTACCCAGAGCTTGTGACCATCGGTGGGGGTGGGGATGAGCGGTAAATTGGCAGCTTCGCAACGTTAAAGTTAAGCAGTGACCACAGGTATTAGTTGGGTTACATGCATAGCTGGACTGGCCGGTAGTGATTTTTCATTTTTATGGGCCGATGTTTTTTTCTTTTTCGTTTTTTTTTCCTTTTTGGTATAAACACTGAAAGTTGGTGGATTGGCCAGATGCTGGGAGACGTGTAAAAATAACTCAGTTGTTTGGTGGTGGCTATTGTGGAGCTTCCACAGATTCAGTAACATTAGCACGTGATGGAGGCCAGCAGATGCAACACGCTGGCAGGTGGATGATGGAGGCAGGAGGAGCAGAGACCCGAGGTGGTGAACTGAACTTCAGGTAAGAAGTTATGACCTGCAGTCTCTCTGGGTCAGATATAAACCAAGTTTAGGTGGAGTTTATTTTCGTTATGCTGACTTTTTACAGTCAGTTAAAATAACTCGTACTGCGTGAGCTAGCATGACGGAGTTTCTATACAGCTGGGTGGTGCTATGATGTTACTGATGTTGAACTTGTTTTATCTTATTTTATTCATAAGGTTAGTTATTAGAGTTTCCAACCATCCCATAAAAAACAGAATCGTCTCGTATTCAGAGAAATTATTACGCGTTTTGTATTGAAGTGAAAAGGAACAGTTTGTCCTGGACTTCAGCTACAATGAAAAAGACACAAAGCTGGAGTTATTCTGTCTTTGCTGCACAGCTGCCTCTTCTTCTCTCATTCTCTCCCCTCCCTCTCTTGTTTCTACTTCAGTCATGAAACTGATCAATGATCAGCTGATCGGCTCTCTTGTTTGTTTATCACTTTGCGCCAGAAAGAGGAAACCAGCGGATGTCACGCTGAACAACAGCAGCACGTTTAAGCTTGATCAGCTGTTGTTAGAATTTATTTAATATTAATTTCTAGTATCAGCTGATGTTTGCTGGAGCCACAGCTGTAAAGCTGCTGGTCATGATGTGGGTTTGGATATGTGGTGAGAGGGAAACATGAAACCAGGAGACGTCCTTACTGACACACACACACACACGGGTATTCATATCTTGTGGGGGCATCTAAGTGACGTAATGCTTTCCCCAAACATAACCTAATTGTAACCCTGACACTAAAACCACATTTTGAGTGTAAAAATGCTTCCAGGATTCTGGTCCCCACTAGGCTGTTGGTCCCCTCAAGTATAGTCAATTATTAGTTTTTGGTCCCCACAAAGATATGAATAAATGCTCAAACACATTAAAAAAATTATTTCCAAATTATTTAAAAAAATTGTCATTTTGTTAACATGAAACATTTTCTTTAGCACTACTTGTGTAACCGTAAAGCAGGTTAATTTGCCGGGGAGCAAACCACCAACCGTCTGACAGATACCCCCCCTCTGGTCTGTGGGAGCTTTTGTAAGAGCTGCTAGAAATTGTTCTGTATTATTTTCGCACACATCCTCAGGTAGTTGCTGTTTTTCTTTATCCAGGTCAGTGAATCGCTGGTTACACTTGCTTGTTACATTAACAAATATGTCACATGTACACAGTTAAACAACACTCTTGAGGTTTGAGGGGAAGAGTTTTTTTCTACTACCTTTTAAGAAAATTTAAGATCTATTAGGATCAATTGGCCTAACAGCTGACTGGGAGGATTCACACTGGTATAAGAACAGAACAGGTAATAAATGGAGAATTCAAAGCCAACACATAAAAACAGCATCTAAAGCTGCTGTTTCCCACAGATGGGAAAGGAAACTTCACACAGAGTCCTGAACTGATCGTCCCAAACCCAGGAAAAGTTTCGGTGCCTGGTACAAGCATCAGGTTTTACACGGCGCCAGTAACAGTTTCTGTTTTAACTCTAACACAGACACACAGGAGAGTCTTACCCCATTAGAGGACTGTTGATGAAGCAGCTGAGCCGAGTCACGATGACGAAGATCAGGAAGACACTCTGACTTTATAACCTGTAGATAAAGAGTGTTCCTGGGATTTGAGGTTAATAAACAGCGACCAGATTGGCTGGAGCGTGGTGTGATGTCACTGAGGTTTTAGACTTCAATGGGGAAATTGAATCATTGCCCTGCTGTACATGTCTCTGACTAATCAATTACCTCTGAATCAAAAGGGTCATTCAGGGGGAAAGTACGGGAAACTGAGAGCCGAGGGAAACGCAACACGAAATATAAATACTGTAAATCCAGCTGATAGTCACAACGCTCCACCGGAAAATATCAGCAGAAATACCCAGAATAAAGGTAATAATGAGCTGACGAAAATATAAACCAACAACTGATCGAAGCCTTTCAAACAGACGTAAAATTAAGGACATTAAACTCTTTCTGCAGCGCCCTCTGGTGGGTGGTCTATGTTTAGACTTCCTCTAAAACTAAGGCCTTTTTGAAAACATCTAAAATGCAAAATGTTAGTGGAGGACGAGCAGAGCGGCGTTTGCACAGCCACGTCTGCGTTCTGATGTACTGGAGCCACGAGCTGAACTCAGAGGAGAGAAGTATTGATCTGATCAGGCTAGTATCGATCCGATACTGTCCAGGTTAGCTTTGTTGCAGGCAGGATGAGGACACAAACAAAAGCTTGAACAGTAAGAGGCCTCTTTATTGGCTGTGGCAAAAACTCTAAAATTACAAACAGGGAAAACACAAAACTCTCAAGTGGAACCTCAGAACTCAAAATTAACAATAAGGCGATAACACAAAGCCCTGAGAGGAAAACACAAGGCTGAACGAGACACAGCTGTAACTGATCAGGCTTACAGGTGGGGGTGTGGCCACTTTGAAACAGGAAGCTGTAACTGATCAGGTTTACAGGTGGGGGTGTGGCCACTTTGAAACAGGAAGCTGTAACTGGTCAGGCTTACAGGTGGGGGTGTGGCCACTTTGAAACAAGAAGCTGTAACTGGTCAGGCTTACAGGTGGGGGTGTGGCCACTTTGAAACAGGAAGCTGTAACTGATCAGGCTTACAGGTGGGGGTGTGGCCACTTTGAAACAAGAAGCTGTAACTGGTCAGGCTTACAGGTGGGGGTGTGGCCACTTTGAAACAAGAAGCTGTAACTGGTCAGGCTTACAGGTGGGGGTGTGGCCACTTTGAAACAAGAAGCTGTAACTGGTCAGGCTTACAGGTGGGGGTGTGGCCACTTTGAAACAGGAAGCTGTAACTGATCAGGCTTACAGGTGGGGGTGTGGCCACTTTGAAACAAGAAGCTGTAACTGGTCAGGCTTACAGGTGGGGGTGTGGCCACTTTGAAACAAGAAGCTGTAACTGGTCAGGCTTACAGGTGGGGGTGTGGCCACTTTGAAACAGGAAGCTGTAACTGATCAGTTTTGCAGGTGGGGGTGTGGCCACTTTGAAACAAGAAGCTGTAACTGGTCAGGCTTACAGGTGGGGGTGTGGCCACTTTGAAACAGGAAGCTGTAACTGATCAGTTTTGCAGGTGGGGGTGTAGCCACTTTGAAACAAGAAGCTATAACCGATCAGGTTTACAGGTGGGGGTGTGGCCACTTTGAAACAAGAAGCTATAACCGATCAGGTTTACAGGTGGGGGTGTGGCCACTTTGAAACAAGAAGCTATAACCGATCAGGTTTACAGGTGGGGGTGTAGCCACTTTGAAACAAGAAGCTATAACTGGTCAGGCTTACAGGTGGGGGTGTGGCCACTTTGAAACAAGAAGCTGTAACTGATCAGGCTTACAGGTGGGGGTGTGGCCACTTTGAAACAGGAAGCTATAACCGATCAGGTTTACAGGTGGGGGTGTGGCCACTTTGAAACAGGAAGCTGTAACTGGTCAGGCTTACAGGTGGGGGCGTGGCCACTTTGAAACAAGAAGCTGTAACTGGTCAGGCTTACAGGTGGGGGTGTGGCCACTTTGAAACAGGAAGCTGTAACTGATCAGTTTTGCAGGTGGGGGTGTGGCCACTTTGAAACAAGAAGCTGTAACTGATCAGTTTTGCAGGTGGGGGTGTAGCCACTTTGAAACAAGAAGCTATAACCGATCAGGTTTACAGGTGGGGGTGTGGCCACTTTGAAACAAGAAGCTATAACCGATCAGGTTTACAGGTGGGGGTGTGGCCACTTTGAAACAAGAAGCTATAACCGATCAGGTTTACAGGTGGGGGTGTAGCCACTTTGAAACAAGAAGCTATAACTGGTCAGGCTTACAGGTGGGGGTGTGGCCACTTTGAAACAAGAAGCTGTAACTGATCAGGCTTACAGGTGGGGGTGTGGCCACTTTGAAACAGGAAGCTATAACCGATCAGGTTTACAGGTGGGGGTGTGGCCACTTTGAAACAGGAAGCTATAACCGGTCAGGCTTACAGGTGGGGGTGTGGCCACTTTGAAACAGGAAGCTGTAACTGGTCAGGTTTACAGGTGGGGGTGTGGCCACTTTGAAACAGGAAGCTGCAACTGATCAGGCTTACAGGTGGGGGCGTGGCCACTTTGAAACAAGAAGCTGTAACCAATCAGGTTTACAGGTGGGGGTGTGGCCACTTTGAAACAGGAAGCTGCAACTGATCAGGCTTACAGGTGGGGGTGTGGCCACTTTGAAACAGGAAGCTGTAACTGATCAGGCTTACAGGTGGGGGCGTGGCCACTTTGAAACAAGAAGCTGTAACTGGTCAGGTTTATAGGCGGGGGTGTGGCCACTTTGAAACAGGAAGCTGTAACTGGTCAGGTTTACAGGTGGGGGCGTGGCCACTTTGAAACAGGAAGCTGTAACTGATCAGTTTTGCAGGTGGGGGTGTGGCCACTTTGAAACAAGAAGCTGTAACTGGTCAGGCTTACAGGTGGGGGTGTAGCCACTTTGAAACAAGAAGCTATAACCGATCAGGTTTACAGGTGGGGGTGTGGCCACTTTGAAACAGGAAGCTGTAACTGGTCAGGCTTACAGGTGGGGGTGTGGCCACTTTGAAACAAGAAGCTGTAACTGATCAGGCTTACAGGTGGGGGTGTGGCCACTTTGAAACAGGAAGCTATAACCGGTCAGGCTTACAGGTGGGGGTGTGGCCACTTTGAAACAAGAAGCTGTAACTGGTCAGGCTTACAGGTGGGGGTGTGGCCACTTTGAAACAGGAAGCTGTAACTGGTCAGGCTTACAGGTGGGGGCGTGGCCACTTTGAAACAAGAAGCTATAACCGGTCAGGCTTACAGGTGGGGGTGTGGCCACTTTGAAACAAGAAGCTGTAACTGGTCAGGCTTACAGGTGGGGGTGTGGCCACTTTGAAACAGGAAGCTGCAACTGATCAGGCTTACAGGTGGGGGTGTGGCCACTTTGAAACAGGAAGCTGTAACTGATCAGGCTTACAGGTGGGGGCGTGGCCACTTTGAAACAAGAAGCTGTAACTGGTCAGGTTTATAGGCGGGGGTGTGGCCACTTTGAAACAGGAAGCTGTAACTGGTCAGGTTTACAGGTGGGGGCGTGGCCACTTTGAAACAGGAAGCTGTAACTGATCAGTTTTGCAGGTGGGGGTGTGGCCACTTTGAAACAAGAAGCTGTAACTGGTCAGGCTTACAGGTGGGGGTGTAGCCACTTTGAAACAAGAAGCTATAACCGATCAGGTTTACAGGTGGGGGTGTGGCCACTTTGAAACAGGAAGCTGTAACTGGTCAGGCTTACAGGTGGGGGTGTGGCCACTTTGAAACAAGAAGCTGTAACTGATGAGGCTTACAGGTGGGGGTGTGGCCACTTTGAAACAGGAAGCTGTAACTGGTCAGGCTTACAGGTGGGGGTGTGGCCACTTTGAAACAAGAAGCTGTAACTGGTCAGGCTTACAGGTGGGGGTGTGGCCACTTTGAAACAGGAAGCTGTAACTGGTCAGGCTTACAGGTGGGGGTGTGGCCACTTTGAAACAAGAAGCTGTAACTGGTCAGGCTTACAGGTGGGGGTGTGGCCACTTTGAAACAGGAAGCTGTAACTGATCAGGCTTACAGGTGGGGGTGTGGCCACTTTGAAACAGGAAGCTGTAACTGGTCAGGCTTACAGGTGGGGGTGTGGCCACTTTGAAACAGGAAGCTGTAACTGATCAGGCTTACAGGTGGGGGTGTGGCCACTTTGAAACAGGAAGCTGTAACTGGTCAGGCTTACAGATGGGGGTGTGGCCACTTTGAAACAAGAAGCTGTAACTGATCAGGCTTACAGGTGGGGGTGTGGCCACTTTGAAACAGGAAGCTGTAACTGATCAGGCTTACAGGTGGGGGTGTGGCCACTTTGAAACAGGAAGCTGCAAGGTAAGGAGTGAGTGACTGGTCTTCTTGACTGATTTAAAAAAAATTGATATTATCAAACGAGTACTAAGGCTTGTTGGTCCCGCTGGTTACCGAAGCTTGTTATGAATCCTGGAGTGGTTTCACCATGGCCAGCTTGGTGTTTTGAATCTGCCTTCATCAGCTAATGTCTCCCAGTGTTTTCCTCAGGTTTGGTGTTCACGCATCGATCGTGACCGTGTTCCTGTAACTGTGAGGCGTACGTGACACAACCGATATTTCTGTCGCTTGACACATAGCAGTGACATTTTGTAATAAATGGTTGTAGCTGCTTGACTCAATTCAGGAACTTCAAATAAGATACAAGTGTGAAAACATAAAAACAAGAAAACGCTGGCTCACTGTTAATGAAAGTAATGAGGTCATGCTTCAACACTATCAGCAAACATCAGCAGCAGCCTGCCGGAGACTCTACAAAACCACAGAAAGAATATTATGTAAAAGGTTTGTTTGTTTGTTAGCAGGTTAATCGTTTATATCTGTGTCTTCTCGCTCTCCGTGGACTACGTCAGTGTCTTCTTGGGTAAATGCAGTCAGAGTCTGCTCAGAGAGAGGCGGGATGAAGGAACCAGTGTCAGAGTTTCTGAGAAACGTTCATGTGACCGGGATCATCGAAGGTCAGATGACACTGGCTCTGGTGATTTCTAAGAATGGTGCAGATACAAGGACGTCTTCTCAATCTTTAAATGATGTGAAAATCTGTTGACATGCTGCATTTTTCTCTTATTAAAACGTCCCGTGCACACTTACTGATACATTTTCTCACTTTAATAAAATTCCTTCAAATAAAGTTAATGGTTAAAATGGCTTACACACTAATAATATCACAACTGCATCATTCGCAGTGAAAAAACGTATTTAAACTTCTTAAAGGCATAGAGTGATGTCATTGTGACAATCCAATTAAATCTGGCTTCCATCCGATGAGGTCGACATGGTCAAAGACTGACAAAAAGCCTTGTAACTTAGAAACTATGAGCCTTACAAGTGAGGTGTGTACTGGCAGCATATAGAAAGGACCACGTAAAGATTTAGATATGTTAGAATGATCTGCAGGTTGGCGTGATAAAGCCTTATAGAGCCAATTAAATCTGTGTTTCTTACTGCCATTGTTTGTGTTGACAATATATAATATTCTTAATATCACGCCACCGTGGACCCATAAAATAAACGATCAAGTGTAAATAAAGTGAAATGAGCGTTCAGGCGCGGCCGTCATGGATAACTTGTTTTTATTTGTACGTCCAATGAGTGTTAACAAACCCAACACAGAGGTTAGCATCCAGGTCTACAGCAGGGGGCGCTCAAACACACTAAAGCTCTGAGAACATCGGACAGGAAGGAAACCAGCAAACATCTTCACATCTGTACAAATGTACACTCAGTCTGTCCGTCCGTCCGCCAGCAGGTCACAGTTTGAATCCGAGGGCGTCGATGGAGATCCGGCTTCAGGTGGCGTGTTTTCTTCACCTCTCTATGATTCAAAGTGAAACTTACACAAACGTTATTACTCTCTGCACTAGTAAGCAAGCTGTTGAGCAGATTCAAGGTTAAAGTTAAACTTGGGTTAAAATGTGCTTTCAAGACTAAACTCACAGTGTGTCATCACTCAAACAAACTCGTCAGTAAGAAAACATGAAGCCAAAGTCCAACGTCACCTCAGACACATTCACTGGGCTTGTAGGAACAAAGTAATATAAAACAGCGCCACCAGCTGGCTGCAGGGGAACATTCACAGAGGGAGAGATACGCTTTACAAAGCAGTGCAAATCAGAGTCTCGGTGTGATGGAGGAGAGGGAAATGTACAAAATGAGACCAGCGCAGTGAAGCAGAGGAGCGCTGCCGTGGTCGCCGAGCATGTTTCACATCCCATCGTTAGCATTGGCGTTCAGTGCCAGGATGACCATATTTAGACGAGAAGGTGGAGCCTAATCAGCAGAAATAAAGACTGGATACAGAAGACGAACATAAGTTCAGAGTCTGAAAAGTGAACCCAATGTGGAAGCAGTTCCCTCTACTGACCAGCAGGGGGCAGCTGAAGTCTGAAAGAACTGAGGAAATGAAATCCTACTTGTTATCACCTTTATGATGAATTTATCATTTCACCTGACAGTTTAGGTCTTTATGAACACAGCATGATGTCATTTTTTTATGAGAGTTAAAAAGCAGGAGTGTTCAGTTCCCTCGATTTCACAGGGACCAAAAGCTGATGTCACGGTAACCACATCCAACTTTTATGTCCAAGATGGAAGATGGAAGTCTGACCTTTGGAGTGGACGTCTGCCATCAGAGCTTTTAAAGACCTCAATAAATCAACAATGACTGTGTCAAAACGCTGATTCAGTCTTTTATAAACAAGCCTTAATTAGTTTTGAATGCGTGTACTGAACAGCCCTTACACACATTACTTGGTGGACTTTCGTCACATGACAGTAAAGTGCCTTTCTGTGGACTGTTGGATTTCAGGATATTCAGCGTTTTCCAGCAAGAGTCGTGAGCAACAAAAGCTACAGCTGATGTTTCTGTTTACTTTTAGCATCAAAGAGGTAGTCGAACTATAAAGACTTTTTGTACTTTCAGCTGAATTCTATTCATTAACTGCTGTATGCTGCAGATTTCATTGCTTTTTAATGTCCTTTCAGGTTTTCAGACTTTATTTTGGTTGTTTTCTTTTCTGAATCGTCCCCCAGCTGCCTGAACAGTGTTTAGAGGAGCTGCAGGTTTTAGCACTTCCACATTAGTTTCAGTTTTAAGCCCTGAAGTTCTTATTTACCTCCCATCGTTTAAAGCGAGTGTTATCCTCATCGTAACCACAGCACTCCTGTGGTAAACTAGCTTCTCTTTTAGTTTTAGTTCTGAAGATAGAACAGCTGAAACATCATCGGGCACCACAGCCGCCCTCTGCGTCACTCGCAGTCTAAATTAGAGGAATGCATTCATGTTACAAACAAGTATTTTACATAATCTTTCAGTCTTCAAGAGCAGGAGCTGATTTCAAACGATCTAGGGTCAGTCGGGAGGTTCTGACAGTCCTGAATCCCCGTTGAAACGAGGCCGAGTGCACTTCCTCCGGGGTCGGGCGCGGTCGTACGATCTGCTGCAGGAGCGGCGGGTGAAAATGATCTGCAGGCAGAAGCACGCTGCTGTCTGACAACAGCAACTATCCTGCACATGGAACCTCGACTGAGCGTCGGAGCGATTCTTTGCAGCAGTGTTTGGTCCTCCAGAGGAGTAATCGTTACTTGGATATATTCAGCGTTTCAGTTTATATGCAGTATTTTCATCATATTTTCTATCAGAGCTGAAATTTCTTCCTGCCGTGGTGATGTCACAGATCTCAACTCTTCATTTGGAGTGATTTTTTTTTTATTTTCAGACGGACATGCAATGAACTGCATGGCAACAACAGCAAGAGGGGGAGCTTTTTCTTTTTTCTCACATTTCTTTTTTTCTTTTAATCATATTTGAGCATTCCTTCCCCCGTCGACACACATCGACAGCCAGAGGAGACACGAGAACAGTCTTAGAGATGGACGTCATGGTTTGTTTGGCTGTAAAGAGCTGCAGGATTCTTCTTATACTTGCAGATGTAGTTGTGGTAGAGAGATAATAGAGGGAGAGAGTTTACCTATGATCACAACAGTGTGACTGTGTTGTTTCATGTATGTGTGTGTCTCTGTGTGTGTGTGTGTATGTGCTGTACACTGAGTCTTTATTTCCCAGTGGCTTCACTGGTGGAGTCCCAGCCAGTGGGTGGTGTCGGCTGGTTTCGGGCGGTGCTCCTCCCTCAGTACTCGCTCAGGTTGTGCCATTTGGAGATCTGCCGGCGGGGGTTTTCGCACACGTCCCTCCAGTGGGAGGCTCCAGAGGGGGAGGGGCTGTGGAGGCCGAGCAGGAGGCGACCCAGGACCTCGTTCTTGGTGGTCCGGTCGAAGTCGACCACCAGGAACTCCACGGAGATCTCGGGCAGAAGCTCGGGCGGGATGTCGTAGATGAAGGACTCATTGAAGACCGGGTTTAGCGTGCACTTCTTCACGTGGGTCTTCTTCTTGGCGATGCGCTTACGGCCATAGAAGACGTTCACCTTCACATAGGGGTCTGAGGACAGAAGGAGAACGTCTAAGATACAGCTTCGATGTTTGACAAATATCCTCTTATATCAATATAAGAACAAACAACAATTGCACAGCAGCTCTATAGGATGTTGTTTATCAGGGTGTTTGGATAGTTTATGAATAAATCAGAGGGGAGGTGCTTGAGGCCGACTCGCTCCATGCTGCATGTTCCAACCAGAACATTGACTGTGCCTCAAAAAACAGAAAAATATCTTCTAAGCAGGTCAGACTGAGCGCTGAGCGTCTTCCTGTCCTGCTTTCTACTCACTGGCTGACAGGCCGGTGATGTCCATCTTGGGGAGGTGTCGAGCCTTCAGGACGACCACGCTGAGGCGATGAGACACCGGCTGGTAGGACAGAGACGCCAGCAGCTCTCCACGACTCTCGCACTAAAATACACAACAGGTGGAACAAAGTTAGCGTTGTATCCGTGTGACTGTATCATCATCATCACAGAAGCTCCTCCACGTTCTCGTTTTCAGGTTTACGGTGTTTTCTCCACTGCTCGCATGTTTGACAATCCAACATTAATCTGATAAGAGACGGAACAACAGCGAGGCTGTCACTGACACAGACCGAGCAGCTGGCTGCCATGGTAACGCAGCGAGCAGACAACAGGGTCAGTTAGTCACGTATGTAAAGTGCCAGGACCACTGCTGTCACTCATGAGTGCCTCACGTGACTTCTAACTCTGTCATTTAGGATGGAAACAACCAAAAACAGACGAACTGTGAACATGATTTTATATTTTTTAGAAACTGAAACTGAGAAAAATGGGCGGGACATCACGTCACTATTATGTTGCTGTTTCCTGCTGCATGAGAGTCACTAACTGTGACTTCAGCTGTAAAAAATACAGTATCAGAAACGTCTTGATGCATCTCAATCATCCAGGAAAGTAAATGGCCTGTATTTGTATAACGCTTTACGACCCCAAAGTGCTTTACACATCCACACATTCACACACACGTAGCGTTTTCAATGGGAGAAACGTTTCGTCACCTGGATGAGTGACGAAACGTTTCTCCCATTGAAAACGTCCAGATGAACAGACTCAACTTTTGGAGATCAGAAACATATTTATATGAGGTCACCTTTTCAGTGCTGATCTGGGATCAGACTAGAAGTCTGTTCCATGACTGTTTCAAATACAACTATTATTATCCAATCCAATTTTATATATAAAGCACTTTAAAATACCCAGCACAGGAACAAAGTGTTGTACAGAAAATAAGTTAAAACAATAGAATAACAGAAAACAGGAAAAATAAATAAATAAAACACATAAAACATAAAATTAAAACAACCCAATATTAAAACAAAAACAAGATAAAACAGCATCGAATCACCTAAAAACAACTAAAATAAAAAAAATTTAAAAACCAACATCTGACGTGGTGTCAGAGGTCAGGGTAAAAGCCTCGCTCACCTGCATGTTCCTCTTGGTGATCTGCTGGCTCAGGTGGACTCGGCCCGTGCTCGGGTCCACGCCCTTCAGCGGCACCACTGCCTCCCCGATGACGTCATCGCGGGCAAAGCGGTCAAAGCTGAGGACCAGGAAGTGCAGGGTGAGCTCAGGCAGCGAGCTGTAGGCCACGCCGTAGAAAGTGAAGGTCTCATCAAACAGCGGGTCCAGGGTCTTCCTCAGGACGCGGGTCTTGACGCGGTGCTTCTTCTCGGGGAGGATGGTCATCTTCACGTAGGGGTCTGAACTACCCGCCTGCTCGTCCATGGCGGGGAGGCCCCGGGCGCCGACGATGGTCACTACCAGAGCCTTCTTGGGGAAGTTGTAGTCGACGGTGAGGCTGATGGAGCCCAGGCTGGGCTCGGGCTCGGGCTCTGAGGAGGCGGGGGTAAAGGGGGACGCCGTCTTACTGCTGGTCTGGCTGCTGCTGGCTGAGCTGCTGTCCAGGCAGCAGTAGTCAGCGCGGACCGGTAAAGCCCGCTCCAGCCGACCCTGGCCGTGGGCGGCGTCTGCGCCGGCAGGAGGGACCAGGTGACTCATCTGCAGCTGACCGGGGACATCCAGGATGTTGTTCTCAGCGTCCACAAGCACCATCCCCCTCCCGGCGGTGCCCGCTGCGGTGCAGCCTCGCTCTCCGTCACGGTCGGAACGGTCGGCACGCCGGATGCCGCGCACGATCCTTTTGCTGCTGCTGAGGGATTCTGGGTAAATGCTGATCCCCTTTAGCATGTGGATGAACTTGTAGGGCGGATCCTCCGAGTCATAGTAACGATCCCCGTGCAGCTTGTAGCGCCCGGAGATTCGGAGGTAACGGCGCTGACAGAAGGACCAGAGCAGCACCAGAACCACCACGACCAAAACCAGAACGCCAGCCCCCAGGAAGCCCGCCAGCACCGGAGACATGGCTGCGAGAGAGAGAGCGACAGTGGAGTGAGTCAGACACAACAGGCTGCTGTTCAGTCAACACACAAACACGCAGTTCATCCCAGCATGACACGATCTGTAACCCTGAAGTCTGCCGTCCACAGCAGGTCCAGGACTTTCAGAATAATCCCTCAAAGAAGTGCGTGAGTGAAAAAACCATCAGTGGGAGAACAAACTGCAGTTAGAACCAGGTTCTCTTATAAGGAGGACAAATAATTAAAAACACTAAACCGAGTAACCAAATATAACCGAACGCTTTGCCCAATCAACATCTGTTTGTGGGCGGAGCCAAGAGGACTTTTGAATATTGAGTAATCGGATACAAAGTAGTCGTCTTATTAATCAGCAACAAATTTTAAATGAACTGTTAATTTTTTCCATTTTAGAAATTGCAGTACTTTGAGCAGTTTACATAACACGTGCCAGCGTAACTCTCGTAGTGTGTTTATGTTTATTTTCTCAAGTGCAAAAATAATGAAATAATAAAAACAGTAATTAAATATAAAATGAGGACAGAAAATAGTCTTTATATTTTGGAAGGTGTATCACTGCCTCGTGTGTGAGTCCTTGTGTGTGTGAGATTTAAAGGAGCATGTGATGAGTGTGAGCATATCAGCGCTGTGTAAGACACATGTTGAGACGGTGTGGATGTTAATAATTAATGTTAATAATAATTCAGTGTTGCACTGACCCATTTGTGTTTTTACTTTATTTACTTGGATTTTATAGAAATGATCATCTGCAGCCTCGTGCCCCCCCACGCCCTCCTTTAGACTCTGCTCGCTTCAGGTTCACTGACAGGAAGTGAGAAAGCTGCCGTCTGACTTCAGCTGCCCGATTTGAAGCTAAGTCAAGCTACATTAACAATTGGTCTGCAGACGCACACTTTTATTTTAACTTCTGTAGTTAGCTAGTTAGTTATTTGGTGAATCGCTGCAGTCCTCACAGAGACCGTCAGTGTTTCCCTTCCATATAATCCAAATCTAAGAGGTGGAGATATTCGAGCACTGGGACCACCAGATTGTAGCATCCTACAGCAGCTAGGGCAGCGCAGTCGGTGACAGCATATTTAAAACAGTAACACCAGAGTGAAGTCACCACATCAACTCTCCGAGGATCTCATTAGAAACATCTGAGGACGGGGCGGAGGAAGAGCAGAGAGGCGGGGTTTGTGGAGCTCTTTGTTTGCTGGGTATAAAAGAGTATTGTTGTGAGTCACACAAGGGAACACTGATGCTACGCACACACACACACACACACACACACACACACACACAGTAGTTTTCCCAGAGAAACTGCACTGATGTACTGACTTGGTATTCACTGAGTGCTGGAGGAGAATTCTGTGTGCTTCCCGGCAGCTAAAGCAAAACGCAGCGAGCTGTGGCTTCAATATGTCGGTGATCAGGCCGGACGCAAAGCATCCACAGAGAGAGGACGCAGTTAGTAAATGTCCATCCCAGAAAACTAGTGCGAGAAAAACCTTTTCAATTGAGTCTCTGGGATTTTTGGAAAGCTGCAGGGAGCTCGTGTTTCTGCCACTTCACACACTGTTCTCTGAAAGTCCTCGTGTCCAGAATCTCTCCACCCCGGGTGGAGCATGCAAAGTTAGCAGAGCGTACTCCACCTCTCACTGGAAGGCTCTAAACACTTCCACACAGCCTGAAGCAGCCCTGTAGGGCTAGGCTGCCCTTGGCATTTCCACAGCAGCCAAAACATGAAAAACAACCTCGGTGAGTGAAATAAACACACAACCGCAGAACAAAAGCCAAAGAGGTGAAAAAACACACAAGAGCAGAACTGAGGTGAACTGCATCAAATCTAAGAAGCTTCATTAGTAAAATCTATTTACTGCAGCTTCACCAACATCTGCTATTGTATCTCAGCAGAGCTGCTCCAGAATGAATGACCTACTTTGTTTGGCTCCTATAGGCTTTAAATTTTGATGAGTAACCAATCGGATTCTTCTGCAGGCGGGACACTGCTGCTGGTGACAGAAACGGGCTGCGTCAGAACCACATCAGCGCGTTTCAGTCAGATTAAAGGAAACAACGCTAAATAAAACATGAATAAAACAATAAACTGCTCGTGTTGATGAAGTGAACTCTGTGATTGGTTACAGCTTCACGCAGTCTGTGTGTGAACAGTTCATCTGTGCCTGGTACACTGTGTCACATACTTAAAGCCTCCCTGTTTTCTCTTTGCTGTCAGTGTTTTGACTCATATGTAGGTCTGACGTGTTTCTGCTGACGAGGTGAAAAACTGCGAGTTTTTACGGACACAGAGTCGCTGCTCAAAGTGTAAAAGCTGCAGAATCAAAGTCCAGAAAATCCTCCTTCCTGTTTGTTGTCGCTTTTCATTCAGACTCCATCAGATGATGTCATCTTCTGGAAAGAGCTGAAAGAGCTGAGCTCGCTGCCTGGCAACTCTGGGACACACACACACAAATGTTGGGCATTCATATCTTGTGGGGACATCTAATTGACATAATGCTTTCCTGAGCCTCTTACCCCAAACTTAACCATAACCCCTCTGCAACCCTGACACTAAAACCACATTTTGAGTCTCAACAATGCCTTCAAACCTGTGGGGACCACGATTTTCGGTCCCTATAAGGGCTGTTGGTCCCCTAAAACTTCCAATTTTTGGTCCCCACAAAGATATGAATACACGCTCATGCTCACACACACACACTGAGGAGAAGCTCACAGTCTCTGATCTGCTCGGTTTATTCTCAGCAGTTTGAATCATCACTCAATGCGAGTTCTCTCAGAGTAACAGTTCTTCGGTAACGTCTGTTCTGACTTTTGTCTCTGACTGATTCCACTCGATTACAGGAAAACGTGTCCAATAACTGTAATCGATCACATTCAGATATTTACTGACTGGAGGATACGACAGGAAGTCCGTGCTGCATGAGACGTATTCGTTCGTCTGATTGTGGAAAGAAACATAATCACAATTTTTCAGGTTTAATTGTGATTGTTTAACATATCGATTCACTTAAATGTAACGAACTTACTGAATATTCAAGCTGTGTCTGTACACTTGAACAATACAGATAATAAATAACACACTGGGAGTTTTTTGGCCCTGATGGACACAGAGCGGCGCCTGCAGGAAGTGGGAGCCACGGGGAAAGAGAAAGAGAGCTCAAGTTAATTAACAACTAACGAGCACCTGAGCTGTGCAGTGCTGAGCCCCCCTGCTGACAGCTACAGACAGCTGTCTGCACACAGCTTCTGTCTGGTCTGTGAGGCGCGTCGAGCTCGTTCTAGTTTGTGGGGAACACTGAAAATATCTCTTCATCTTTATTTTAAGGTTGGACGTGTAACTATATAATAATTTTACTGAACCCCCCCAATTTAAACTGACAATGAACAGAATTTAATGTCTAATATCAAACTCGTCAGTGGGATTCAGGCATGATTCAGACATTATGAAAAAATGCAGTAAAGTCCAAAATGTATGGATGCTAACTCTGCAAAGCCCTTCAGTGGGCCCAGTGACGCCTGTTGTTTGATTAATCTGGATTCATTCAATTTGCTGACTAAAGGTTCTCTCTGAGTCATCAGAGCTCAAATAAACTGGGGCTCACAATAAACTCTCACTCTGCAGGGAAGCAGAACAAACCATTCAAACGCACAGCTTTGTAGCTTTGCAGCTAAAACGAATGCAGAAGGTGATTGATCGTCTTTACTCTCAATCATTTGTTCACATAATCATCGGAAGCCACCATTTCTAATCAGCACCGTCCTGAGCTGATCAATAACCTCAGCTGATCGGTGTGTGGATCAACGAGCTCCTGAATAATACAGTGGATTGATTCAGAAGTCTTAACCTGTCATTTTAAAGCTCCCTCGTTCTGCTTATTTGCATCTGTGAAACCAGATCTTTAGGACAGAACTTCCTGTCACATACTATACTAGCCACTTTATTAGGTACACCCTTTCAACTGCCTGGAATTGCAAATATGCAAATATGTCCTCAGCCAAACACGCAGGAGCGACTCAGTGATGCAGTCAAGACTCTTTGCTGTCCACCAGGCACCGCTCCCCTCAAGAACAGGAAGCCGAGGCTATGATCACACAGGCTCACCAAAACTGGACCACAGCAGATCGGCAAGCGTTGTGGTGAAATGAAAGGACTGATCCATCCTGACTCAATGGTTCAGCCTGGTGAGGTAGAGGTGTGGTTTGGTTGCACACTTTGGGCTCCTTAACGAAAAAGATCGTTAAAACCCCAAAGCTAACTGAGCACTGTTAGCTGACCTTGTGCATCTCCTCATTACTACCACAGTGGACCATCTGCCGATGGCAGCTTCCGGCAGCATAACAGACCTCAAACTGGTTTCTTTAACATGATGGTGACTCCACTGGGCTCAGGACGTCCACAGTCACAGATCTCAGTCCAGTCGAGCACCTCTGGGATGTGGTGAAGCTGGAGATTCTCATCGTGGACACTGCCGGCAAATCTGCAGCAGTTGTGTGATGATGTCATGTGATCATAGACCAGAATCTCTGCATAATGTTGAATGTGTGGCATGACGACGTAGAGCAGCTGTGCAGGTAAAAGGAGCCCAACCCAGTGCTCGCAAGGTGTACCTAATAAAGTGGCTGAGTGTCTTCTGGGTGGATGTTCAGGCTCACACAGACAGAGCTCTTCACTGGGTCCTTTAAACCAGCAAACAACAGAAATCTTTAATATAGATTTTTATCTAAAAATGTCAGAAAACTGGGAGCAGTTATAATTTCCCACAGAAACACCATCATCCAGTTTTATGATCCCACCACAACCAGCCAATCGATTAACTGCATTTATCAATGTATATAACATCTGGTGTAAGTCTGATCAGCTGATTTGTATTAAAAGGCGCTTCGTCGGTGACGTAATCGTCGTTTACTTTATTTTCCTTTCGCTGAGCAGCTCCCACGCGACGATTAAACTGATTTAAAAGGTTTTTTCACTCGGAGAGCACAGACATGACGTCACCCATACACACCCCGACGGGCGCGCGCTCACGCACGCACGAGAGCGAGGCAGACCGTGCGTGGGAGCGCCGCGAGAACGCCCTGTTTTTCTCCCCCGCGCGGGCTGCTGTTATTTTTAATTTGTCACCGATGATGCAGAGGCACGCGCGAGGCCTCGTTTAAACCCCACGCACTTTTTTTCCGTGGCAGTGAAATGATGACTTAGAGGACGGCCATCTTTCCCCAACACATCCACTCAAACATGGCTGCGGTCACAAAATCACCGTGTGAGCTCATTTAACCGGCCTGCCAGCGGGCAGCGGTGCCAGTCACGGGAAGATGACCCGCTCCACCCCTGAAGCATGAAAGGAAAGACTGGATGTGATGGGCTGTGCGGCCGCTTTATTCACCTGCTGCAGGCCTCCGTTAAATATGTCACAGCATTTGACCCCAGTACACCCCACAGCCTAACACAGTGAGGCCATTTAAACACGGTGGATGTGGGTGAGATGGAAAAGATACGAAGACCAAAAGGGCCTGGATCTCACCGTAGGCGGGTCCCAGCTCGCTGATATCCGCCATTTTGTGGATCGGGGCAGGATGCGGTCCTGACCGAGCGGGGAGAAAGAGCGCACAGATGAGAGGACACCGACTGACTACCGCCCGCTTTTACTTCACATCCATAGAGGAGCGACGGCTGAGAAGAAAATCACCGAAAACAAGCCGCTGATCCGGGAAAGGAAGCCTTCATACATCGGCTGACGGAGGTGTCGTCCGCTCGCTGCGTCGGTCTCTGTGTCGGTGCGCAGTGATGCTCCCGTTAGGATGCAGGGAGTCTGCGCGGAGGAGCTCGCGATGAGGCTGGCCAAAGGTTGTCTAAAAACAAGATGACTCACTCAAAGCAGGATTCCTGCGCCCACGTGTCTCATTTATTTTTTATTGTTGTGGAATATTTATTTTTTAAAAGGACAAGGAAAAAAAGTAAATTATAAAAGCACATATTATCTTTATTTTTCTTTTTACATATAAATATTAAATAATTAGAAATGTTTAAAATATATATAAATATAAGGAAAAGTACAGATCTTATAAATCTCATAAAACGTTTTTGCTTGCAAATAAGTTTGGCTGCATAATTTTGATGCAGTGTGTGAATGTAAATGTTTATGTTGAATATGTTTGGTGACTTTTTTACTTTTATTTTTGTAAAATCCTTGTTTGAAAAGAACTGAGAAACTTCTTAAATGAATTGTGTGCTGTGTTGCAGAGATGTCAACTAACCAGACCTTCTCGTCTTTTGTTCATTTATTGCTGACAGAACAGGGTTTCCACATTTTCTTCTTTCATAAAAAAATAATGACTAGCAAAGAAAATTAATTATAAAATTAAAAGAAAAACCACTGGAACAAAAAAGAAGCCAAATCTTCTCCTCAAAAACAAATAAAAAAGAAAATAATACGTGGTCAACTGAGGTGTTAAAAATGACAATAAAACTAATAGAAATAAGTTCTCACCTTCGCAATGGTCTCCGTCTCATTCACACAGATGGATTCTGTTTCCTTTCTACTGACTTTAATTTGTCTTGTCTCTAAGAGCAGACCTCCACCTCTCCAGGCTCTCCTCCACCTTCTCCCTGCTCTCACTGCAGATCACAGTGTCGTCTGCAAACATCACAGTCCACAGAAGCTCCAGCCTGACCTCATCTGTCAGCCTGCTGCAAACAAGAAGAACCCCTGTGTCAGTAATGTGAATTATAACAGTTCAGCTTAGCAGGAATTAACATTTTCAGGTCTAGTCAGACATAGTTTATTTATCTGAGATGTGAACTGTCTGACCTCTCAGATGAGCATAATAACAATAATGATAACAATAAATGGTAAATGATTCTTATACAGCACCTTTCTGCTCTCCTGGATTACTCAGAGAGATTTATACAACTGTTTTCAATTCAATTCAGTTTTATTAATAAAGCGCCAAATCACAACAACAGTCGCCTCAAGGTGCTTTATATTGTAAGGTCGACCCTACAATAATAGATACAGAGAAAAACCCAACCATCATATGACCCCCTATGAGCAGCACTTTGGCGACAGTGGGAAGGAAAAACTCCCTTTTAACAGGAAGAAACCTCCAGCAGAACCAGGCTCAGGGAGGGGCGGGGCCATCTGCTGTGATTGGTTGAGAAGGAAGACAGGATAAAGACATGCTGTGGAAGAGAGACAGATTAATTTCATAAATTCAGTTAGATATTATGCCCCATAACTTAACTTGGATGATACACATTTTTAATCAGTACTTGTTGATTATGTGACTACAGAAACAAAAGATCAAAACTAAAATGTAGTAAATTCAAAATGTGTCCATATTCTATATAAAGAAAATGTAAATTTCTGTAGTGAAGATTCAAATATATTTACTACATCATATTTAAAGTAAACTAAAAACACAAAAGAGCCTTTTCCTTTATAATCCGTCATTTCTGAGGTCTGAAATTTGTGGTTTCCAGAAATGTGAACAGAGTGAGACATCATCACAGCATCCTCATCACTGCGAGGGTCCACTTGGTACTCGCGGGAGCGGAGACCCCGCCCCAGGCTGCGTCATTACAGTGTTAGATAATAAACAGGAAGTGTACTTATATGTCCACAAACAGCTGAAGCAGAATGACGGGAAACAGCTGTACCTGTGTGCTAGGACCAGGTGTGGACCCGGGAATCTGCTGTCCATCTACACCAAGCGTGCGAGACCAAAGCATGAAGGTCACGATGGACCTCTCCCATCCCAGCAATGACTCTGAAGCGTCTGTGCTCCCTTAAGACCAAAACAGAGAGAATGAGGAGGAGCTTCTTTACTTTTGTTCTCTGTGTGTTTGTGCATTTTTATGGATTTATGAGCTTCTGTTCTTGTTATTTTTGTTACATGCGAGTTGGTTCTCATTAGTTCCCTTTTGTGTTCTTGGCCAGTGATTAAGTTGTAATTTTGAGTTTAAGTCCCGCCTCCCGAGTCCTGTATTTGGGTCCACATCCTGCCTTTCACACTGCTGATCCACAACGTTCAGTGATTAAACTACAACAGGATGCAACAAAAACTCCTTATGAAACAAATTTGAAACTGCAGAATTAACTGAGTTTACAAACTTACTCATTGAGTAGGAGCTGATCAGTTTGTATGAGAGCCATCACTGCAGTGTTAAATTAGAAAAAAACTCTGTAAAGTAAAATATTTACACCAGAAGAGATAAAAATACAAATTCTTTTAACTGGAGACTGAAATAGGTCAACATTGAGACTGTAAAACAAACTCTATAGAGCAGAAAAACTTCAATTTTGAAAACAGTGACATCTGTAACATTTTTCACTTACAAACGAGTTACTAAGAGAACCTGATAACGACTGTGTGTTGACTGTTCTTCCCACTCTATGCAAGGCCACCTGGGTTGGCTGGTAGACTGTTTACTTGTCTCAGTTGAACTATGGACACGCACACGCACACACTTACATCAGAGGTGTGGACTCGAGTCACATGACTTGGACTTGTGACCTGGGACTTGAATTGGACTTGAACCGCACTCCGTACGTATGTGTGGGTGAGCTGTAGCACAGCCAATCAAATTAACCAGATTTTTTTAAGAAGAAAAAAAAAAACGCTCAAAAATGCTGAGTTATTTTTTTCAGGTACATAAACTATGAAGTAGTCAACAAAAAACCGAAACGCGACATGCAAAACATGCAAGCAGAGAATCACAGACAGATGGAACAACTTCCAACTTTGTCCGACAGTTGAAGTTGCATAAAGAACGGTAGGTGGTGCTTCTCTTTTGCTACGATGAGATAGCTGACTTCATCTAACTTTGTGATGTCAACTAACTTTAATGTGTGTGATATTTTTGTCATGCTATTTTAAAGCCAGCCCTACAAGCGCATCCAAGAATAACATGCAGCTTATCTCAGAACTGTCGGTGAAAATTCTTCTTGGAGCGAAGTTTAATTGAGCTGCATTTTATAGAGGTGCAATTTCACAATTTGTGTGTATTTTCTAAGTTCACTATTTTGTCATGTGTTGAGAAAAACAGAGATTTAAGAATCACATGGTCTAATATTTACATTTAGCATAACTGCAACATGCTTTTTTTTTTTTAAAGACTCGAAAGGACTTGAAATTCAAAGTTTCAGACTTGTGACTTTACTTGGACTTTTAAACCAGTGACTTGTGACTTGAGGATAAAGACTTGAGACTTGAGACTTGCAAAACAATGACTTGGTCCCACCTCTGACTTACACTGATAGGCACTCACACATCCCCCCTCCCCTTCCAAAGCCTTCGATGCTTGTTGCCTCACGAGGCGGGTCTGGGCCCGCGCTGGAGAGTCGGCGCAGTGGCAGGATGGCTGCTGTGTTGCCTGGGATTAATCCTCACCCCCTACCCAACCCTGTTGTTGGTCACGTGCTCCATAATGTTGTACTGTGGACTTTTATGTGCTTTCTGTGCAGAGGAGTTTTTTGTTTCCTGTTCTCATGCTGTCCTCCCAGGAGCCCAGCATGAGTAGAGTTTTCCTCTTGTACTTTCCCATTGTAGTGTATATTTCAGTGTTTTTCTGTAATGCAACCGTTCTCTGACTTGTATCCCCATGTGATGTCTGTGTCGTGTGTGTAAGGTCGGGGGGCGGGTTCATTCCACTGCAGGGCAACCTGCCACTGCATGTGGCGAATAAAAGTTGACCTTGAACTTAAGAGTAGCTGGTTTGTTCACTTCTGCATTTCTGAAAATAAACTGAGAGAATTCACAAGTTCATTTCTGATGTAAGAAGCAATTTTCTGCTAAATGAAATTGACGTCAGCATGTTGTGGATGTGCGAGAAGAGACTGCATTCAGCTGATCCTGCTGATTTATATACCAGTATAATATAATAGTATAATAATATAATAAGTATAATTATAACCTCTTATTCTAGAAATCAAAAAGAAATCAAACATTTTCTACTCCTAAAATCTTCGCTAGTTTTCCCCAAAGCATAGTTCATTTTAATCCTTTAACTTAAACCTGAAAATAACAATTTCTGCCTCAGTTTTACAATATCTAAATTATCAAAAAAACCCAAACGTCAGAAAATGATCCTGAAACCCATTTCAAATTAAACCTTAAATCCCCCTTTTGAAACTCAAAATGCTTCACCCGATCTTAGGAAATTAAAAGAAAAGGTTAGTCATATCATTTCTCCAAACACCTCAGCAATCCTCCTCTCAGGTATATCTGCTCCGGCCCTGCAAACCTGTGTTTAAGGAATGAAATCAATTTAATCATCATGTCAAATCTTTTCAAACTCCTGGCTCCATCAACAGCCTGCATCCTTGGAACTTCCTAGAAACAAAACCTGTATGTTAACCTCAACTTCACATTTCATACTCAGTTTTCCCCACTTATGATCCAATCTGTGTTATAAAAAAAGAAAACTTAAAACAGAACAGTTATCAGTCATGTGTTTCTTCAGTTCATGGTAACATGAGTTATATCAAAAATGTTTCCCCTTTAGCATTCGGCATTATCCCAACAATATAATGTAAT
This sequence comes from Neolamprologus brichardi, assembly GCF_056152115.1. Classification (NCBI taxonomy): domain Eukaryota; kingdom Metazoa; phylum Chordata; class Actinopteri; order Cichliformes; family Cichlidae; genus Neolamprologus; species Neolamprologus brichardi. The sequence goes on along the minus strand of NC_142114.1, from coordinate 30,564,246 downwards.
ACCATAATCTAACCCCAGTCAATAAAACAGAAATTTTCTCAAAGCAAACATCAGCAACCCAAAATCAGCATCCCCAGAGTTAAGTCTTCCACTTCTCCTGCTCATGGAAAAAGCAAAACAAAGCAAAGCAAAGTATCCCCTTTCTCTTTCTGACATGGTAAATTGTTTGTCCACATTTATTCATCCCAATCTTAGTCCGGTCACACCCATTCACTCACACGCATTCACTCACACGCATTCACACCAGGTATTGCTGATAGTGGAGACTCCCGCGCAAATAATCAGATTCTCCCCTCTCAGCAACATGAGCTCATTCATTTGTTTTACTTTTTTTCTAAGAAAATAGTTCTTTATGCTTTTGGACTGGATTGGCTCGCGGCAATCCTTTTAGACAGGGACTCCCAATCTGATCAGGTCCCCACAGGTAGCCTTCTCCTCCGCCCATTGTAATCTGGAAAAGGTCACCTTATGTTTGTTCTCCTGGAAATTTTTACAGCGCTGTCAATTTCATCTTGCAGGCCTGCTTAGAACAAAAATGAGAAAAAAGAGAGCTGATTATTAGCTCATCAAAGCACAAAACAAAATCACCTGACAGGTTTTCTCTAAGTGCACTGTTACCAGTGTTGGGGAGTAACGGAATACATGTACCGCCGTTACGTATTTAAAATACAAAATATGAGTAACTGTATTCCGTTACAGTTACCGTTTAAAAAGGTGGTATTTAGAATACAGTTACTTTGTTGAAATAAATGGATTACACGGCGGTACTTCCCTGTTTCATATTGTGGCGGGTCAGGACTGTTTGGGTTTTGTTTGACAGCTACGTTCTGTTGTTCCAGGCGGCAGCGTTACGGTTGCCATGGTTACAGGGTGACGCTCTCTCTCTGCGTGTTTCCTGGGTGAGAGAGGCCTTTTTGTTGTTGTTGTGCTAAGCTAACAGGCAGAATGCTACAGGTATAGCTCTAAAGAATGTAGCATCATGGGCAGTGTAGTCCGTGCTGCAGGGAGAATGGACTGCCATACACGTTATGTGTCTGTGAGCGAGGGAGGGAGAAAAAGGAAGAGTACGAGCTGTCATCGAGCAGAAACGGGAGCTGGAAGCATGTAAATATAATAATAACCACTGCAGCCAAGAAGAGAGCCTGGCGAGCCCAGTTGTAAGTAAGCTATTAAGACTCGACTGTACACCGTGTTCGTGTTTTCCTCCAAAAACAATAAGTTCTGTTGGAGCAGCCTTTCAACGCCTCTCTCTGTCTCTGCTAGCAAAGTTGACCCAGACAACAAAGTAAAGCTAGTTTTCAGCTACGAGCCGACACAGAACCCACCGTATTAGCCAGAGGTCCCTTTACTACGGTTCGGAGCCGCGGACCTTCAGTAACAGTAATAAATCACAGCAATAGTACATTCATGTAGTTGTAAACAGCATGATAATATATTAAGTAATCCAAAGTATTCAGAATACGTTACAGAATACATTTTGGGGCATGTATTCTGTAATGGAATACATTTTAAAAGTAACCTTCCCAACACTGACTGTTACAAAAATAATGGGCCCCCTTAGACATGTCCATGTTCAATAAAACTCTCTTTATTAAAATAAGAAAACAACACAAACCTAACCGACAGAAGCAACCCATCACTACAACAACAACCTCAAAAATCTTACACACAGAACATTTTGCTTATTAATCTATCCATATGTTGTTGGGATTAGAACTTCAGGGTCACAAAAGTTTTGCCCTACTTTGGCTTAACTAATACTCACATAGTCTGAAATCAGACCTTAAATCACTCCATCTGTTCATTTTCCCCACATCATATTTCAGTTGCCTCAGGTTCTTCAGCATCCTGAGACTCTGAGGTCAACTGACCTAATTTCACCTGCTCAATACACAGAAAATCTTGTTAAAAACCACACAACTTGCACACCATCATCACTGAATTCTAAGTTTCTTTTCTAAAAACTACTACACACTAAGCGATTTGGACAAGATGATAAACAGACTCATATGCTCAACATGCTGACTAATCTTCATGAGCTCTCTTGTATTCTAAGTTTAATACATTTTCTATTTGTGTGTGTGATTGTGTATATGTTTCTTTTTGTGGTGTTTCAGACTCCTTCACAATTTTCCACTTAAACAGTCGGTTTTCTCTTTCCCAAATTTGCTAACCCAAATTTTGATTCCCCTCCTTAAATAACAGCATTCCTTGTCCTCAGCCAGAAGTTAGGGCCCACTTGTCAGGTTTATGGAGAGATGGTGCTGTGAATAGTTCAACCAGAAAGAGAGGGAGTGTTTTCTCTCTTTGGCTCATCACTGGTCATTGTTAATGACATTTCCCTCTCCACCTCAGCCCAGTGGCTTTACCCTTGAAGTCCCGTCTTCTTCACTTCATCTCACCAGTGAGTCTGAGCTCACAGGGACTGAGGCCGAGTAATGGGCCTATCCAGCCTTCCATACTCGCCTGATACAGGGGCCAAATGGGCAGGGGTGCTATGAGGGGAGGGGACACACTCTGGCTCTGGAAATTAAAGGAGTGTACGCTGCTTTCTTCATTGCATGTGTATATTAAACTATCTCACTTCTGATTCTTTCCAACAATAATTTCACATGTAACAATTTGTGTACGTGTGTTTTCTATTCATGAATGTAATTGTCAGTTGTTTTCTCTTCTTTATTTTACTTTTTTTTTTTTATCTGTTTGTTTGTGACGTGGTGGACGTCTCTAAACCATCATGCGTTCAGGCTTCAATTTCAACCCAATTCTGTTAATCCATCCTTTTCCCGCTGTTCTCGTGTTTTCAGGTTGAGGAGAGTCCCTTGTATTGACACACTAAAGCATACAATTAATATCTTTTTCATTTCTTTTCTTAAAACATTCAGTCTCTAATTCCTCTGTTTTCATGTTGCAACGTCTCTCATTAGCTCACAAGCTATAATCAGACTTCCCGTTTGACGCACACACTCTGCAGTTTGTCTACGCACACACTTCTCTCTCAGACTTCCTCTGTTCACGCACTCTTCTATGAGTTATTATTACTTATTTATTATTTTGTACAAATCACACAGAATCATTCAAATCGAGTACTCACAACATTCACACACTTAGAATCACTCAAAACACGTTTTCCTACGAGTATTTTATCAAACCTGCTTTTTAGACTCAGAAAGAGGAAGTAGACAACACCCAGTTAAGTGCGTATGTCCTCTTAAAAGAGACGAGAAATAAACACATATGGGACAATTCTCCCCATCTTAGACAAAATGTGACCTTAAATGTCCGTTTCTAAGTCATGTTCTTCTCTACACACAACTCTTGGCCTCCAGGGCATAATTTGAACATAATCTTTTTACTTTACCAGAGCTAGACCTAATCTAAATCCTGTCTCATTCACTGCTGAAGTTCTAGTTCAATGAACACATGTGTCGCAGTTTAAAATTAAAAGAGGAAGTAACGCACACCCAAGAACTGTGTGTGGGTGTTAATGTCTGTGTCCCTTCAAACGAAGAAAAGGTGAACATATATGGTGAGTTTTCCTCAATTTACACAAAATATGACATTAAATATTCTTTTCTAATTCCTGTTCTTCTTTAAACACAATGAATGACCTCCAGGTCATAACCTTTGGACTTATAACTCTGATATAAGTCCACACAGCGCACCAAGCACAGAGAAAATTCAACCTCAGTGCTTCAGAATTCTCCTCAAAATTCAGAAACTGTTTCTGTCATTTATCTGCCCAAGAACTTCATCACATGGACCTCGCCGGGTCCAGTAATCTTCAGCACATGTATATCACCGCAGCCAGTGATGATTTAAAAACAGTTTCTTGTCTCAGTTTACCCAGCATTCACTTATCGGATGGACCGCAGCCGATCCATCCATATCAACACAATTGTGTATCCACATGTACACAACTTATTCTTCACTTGTATCACAGCACATCTAGTAATATCTTCAGAATTACTTCAAATTGGTAAACATTGATTTTTCTTTAAAATCAACTTACCATTAGAACTCAAGATCACAGCTGACTCGATTCTCTGAAATCCTGAGTCAGTTAAACACCTTGCTCAACTCACGGTGTCCTTTTCTCGGACTCCCTCGTCCGAGCTCACTCTTTTCACCCCGGCATCTCCACCGGAATGTTACGAGATCTTCCACTCTTACTTGGTGAAAGAAGGTAACTTCGTAAGGTCTCTCCACGGTCTCACAGTAGCAAACAACCTGCGCATTCAGAAGATCCCCTTCCCACTGTAATTCAATTCTCATAGACCCAAAAGTAAGCATATTATTTCCCTAGTCAAAAGTGAAACTGTTCCTCACACAGTAATTCTTAATCCAACCTTAAAATGAAACCAACAGCCTTCGTGTTTTGAAACTAAAAAGAGGAAGGAACAGCCCCCAATTTTAACTGTGCATGTTGTTACTCGACAACACACACACACAGACACAGACCCAGGGCAATTCTTCATGGATCATTTATCAACATTCAAGCCAACACAGTCCGCATTGGTTATTCTTCTGGACCTCAGCGGATCCACCAAATTCTTGTAAGCATATCAACCATTCACCGATTTATTTCTTTTCCTCAGACCACGCCGGATCTGTTAATATCAACAATGCTGCAAACTCAGAATTGTACAGCTGATTCTTCCCTTCAGACCACGCCGGATCTGTTACTTCAGCACAATAAACACTGATTTTCCTTCAAAATCAGTTTACCAAGAGCCACAAAACCATTTCTTACTCGATTTTCTGAAATTCTGTCACTTAAACATCCTGACAGCACCAGGTGTTTTCTGTCGGACTTCCTCGTCCGAAATTACTCTTTTTACTCAGAGTCTCAGAAAGGGGAAGTGGCCGCACCCAAATGTTAACTACGCACTTTCTCAACCCGAAAAAGAGACAGAAAAAGAGACTTCAAAGCCTCTCACACACCGCCTGCAGCCAACGGCACTTAGATCACTTCAGACAGTTTCTTACGTCACTGTTTTCAACTGTAACATGTGGATCACAGCTGATCCGGATATGGAGCGGCAGAGCTCCCCTCAGACGCTACTAGTCGTTCTCTGATTCAGCAACGCGTAATTTACCCTATCCAATGATACTGAATTTCAAACCAATTAAATGCACGCTCGCAGAAGGAGGAAAATGCCCTCTCTGCCTCACGCGGATCTTCGCGGGTCTCGCACTGTACATTACCAAGCACCTAAATATAAGGAAACTCTGGAACAAAAGCTATATAAGTCTGACCGTCTTATTTCTGCAGCCACTGTAAAACCATAAGGTGTTTCTTCCGTTTCACCACGACATATACATTTCATGTAAAGACGATCCCCTGTACGTGAGTATTCAATTTGGCACGATCCCAAAATGAGCATGCCTTTCTCTAGATACGGATGAAACTACTACAGCCCCTGCAGCATTATCATCATAATTACTTCAACACAGTAAACCTTGACGTGCTTCAAACTAAGTTTTTACTGTTTCCCTAAAGCTCACGGCTGGCTTGAGTCTGTTAAATGTCAACTCCCCGGACCTCTGCGTTCTGTGGAACGCCAGGACTGCCATAATGAATGAATTAAATACACCATTAAATAATTAATTAAATGTGGCAATAATTAATTAAAATCGGAAATAATTAATTACATAAATATTTATGGCCCATGTAATTAATTAATTATTGACACATTTAATTAATTAATGACACATTTAATTAATTATTGACACATTTAATTAATTAATTACACATTTAATTAATTATTGACATATTTAATTAATTATTTCTTTATTTCACATTTTAATTAATTATTGACACATTTAATTAATTATTTCTTTATTTCACATTTTAATTCATTATTGACATATTTAATTAATTATTTCTTTATTTCACATTTTAATTAATTATTGACACATTTAATTAATTAATTACACATTTAATTAATTATTGACATATTTAATTAATTATTTCTTTATTTCACATTTTAATTAATTATTGACAAATTTAATTAATTATTTCTTTATTTCACATTTTAATTCATTATTGCACAGTTGACTCCTTCAGGTCTCACCATGAAATAATTTTATCTGTCAACCTCACCCATCAAACTCAGGGGGCGGGGTTAACGCTGCCATGCAGCTTCTCTAACATTTGATTGGTTGCCGTGCAAAATAAGGCAAGACAGGTCAATCCTAGATAATCGATTGCTTGTGTCGACTTGGTATCCCAGAATGCATTTCAAATCACAGGCAGCAATAGTGTAGTTTTAATAGTGTTTTAGCTGCGAATGTCTGGTCAGGTTGTCAACATAGAACATGTTTGCAAAAGTGCTCAGATGTTTTCAGACATTTCACTAGCTCTGCTAACAGTCAGCTGACACCGAGCTCACAGCCCCGGTGTTCCAGCTTAACTGTTTATTTTGTGTGTATTTGTTTGGTTTGGAGGGGTGGGGGCTACGTTAACCGGTTTGTTTAGATATTCCACTCTCTGTGTTCCACATGTTGCATTTGCAGATTCTCATTTTCACCGAACGATCGTCTCTTTCCGCCTGGTCTTGTGTCTCTGTGCTTCTGTAACATAAAGAACAAGCTGACGTGTTTCTCACGACACCAGCGATCAGCTCAACAGGCCCTCAGTTTACCTGCATGCATCCTCCTCCTCCTCACCTGTCAGCGGTTGTTTAACACCTGCTGCTAATTCAAGAAACACGTCCACGTTACCTGGTGATAGTCACAGTTTAACTGGGCAGCCGGTGCACAATATAATGCAATGTCAGCACATTTTTCTGCACAAGATAAGTAAATATAGTTTAAATATAGTTTTTCCCGAGCGCAGAGCTATCTCCACAAGCTGTTTGATACGACTGAGCCACAGTTCAGTAAGAACAGTCCCTAACATTTAGCTCAGCTCGCTTCTTTCAGTGGCAGAGCTGCAGGCCGCTTTTTGAACTGGTCAAACTGGTTTCTCCACGCCAACAAAATGCACAGCAGCTTTTCATTCCTTAATGAAATGCCTCGGCTTTTATAGAGGTGTGGACGTGTTGGGTCATCGGCATCTGAGAGATTTCAGCAGAGGTGACAAAAGCACAGACATTCTTAAGTTGAAATACAGAAGTACAGATACTCCTCCATCCTTTTCAGAGTCGCCGAGGGGCGGGAGCCTATCACAGCTGTCAGTGGCGGTCCTAGCCTGTTTGGCGCCCTGGGCAAACACTCCCTCTGGCGCCCCCCCACACACACACACACAAAGCATATTGAGGATTGTACATTAACATAAAACTGTTGTACACACACACACACACATATGAAGAGAGACAGAGTATGCATATGCAAACAGCTACCAAACAGCCATCATAATATGTCATACAATGAGAACAGGACAAATCAACAATCAACAATGACTAATTAATATTAAAATCTGTAACATAATGTATTGTTTGGAGTTTAGTCTGTTACTGTTACTATTTTTACCATTTCTTCTTGGAGCAACTGTAACTCACATAATTTCCTCAGAGATTAATAAAGTATTCTGATTCTGGTTCTTCAGGATGACCTGCCATTATCCAATCACACATCTGCTTACCTGTATCTTTTGTTTCTCCTCCTCTTCTTTTCTCTTTTTTCTAAACTGAGCTCCTGATGACTTTGAACTTTTCTTGTCCATCTTCCATTGGTTTTAATTTTGCACTCCAGTATGAACACAAATCCCCCAACCCGAGGATCACCACAACATCACCTAACACACCTACACCTTAGTTCACAGATTCACTTTGTCTAAGGTTTATTTCTGAGATTTCACACAACCCAGGATTCAAATCATGAATCCATAATGAGCTTGGATTTACAACATTATAAATGAAATGTGCTCTATTTGGAAGTAGCAGCCCCCCCCCCCTCCCCTTTCGACGGCTTGTGTGAGACTTTAAATCATCAAACTGTAAATTTAAAATTGTTATTGATCCCTTTACCCCGAGTCCTAAAGTGTATATTTATTTTCTTACTCTTCTTATATTTATTGTTTGTTTCCTTGCACTGCTGTAACTGGAGCCTCGTCGTCTCTCTATAAACTGGACTGTATGTAGCGGAGATGACAATAAAGTTTACTTTGACTTCAGCAGCGAGCAGGCGCACAGAGGGCTCTCGCTCACTTTTCGTGTAGAATTTAGAAAAAACATCGGTGCAAATTATAAGTCTGTATCATGATGTCTGGTGTTTTCGTGTTTGCTGGTTTGTTTTTATTTTGTTTTATTTTGCGAGTTGGTTATTAGATGCTGCTCCAGACGGTCAGAAAATCCCCCGCCGCCCCGCCCTCTCCTCTCTGCGCCCCAAGTAGCAGGCGCACCTCGCAAACGAAGGGCGTCCTTACTCCCAGCAAATGGGCGATAGAAAGCCGATCGGTGCCTGTGACATTCCCAATATGCGCTGGTTGACGTCGGGGCAGCATGAGTACGAGCATTTTATATTTTTTTTGCCGATACCCCACCACGATGCCGCCCCGGGCAACCGCCCGTGTCGCCCGTATCTAAAACCGCTACTGACAGCTGTCATAGGGCGAGAGGCGGGGTCCACCCTGGACAGGTCTCCAGTCTGACGCTGGGCTATCACACAGGGACAGACAACCAGTTGCATTCACATTCACACCTTTGGACAATTTAGAGTTTCCAAGGAACGTAACCTTTGTCCGAACCTCGGTCTTTGGACTGTGGAAGGAAGTCGGAGAACCTGCAGAGAACCCACACCAACTCCACACAGAAAGACTGATGGTGGAACTCAGGACTGTCTTGCTGTGAGGCAACAGTGTCACTGCTGTACACATACTCTTTAAAAAAATACTCCAGTACTGATTCAACTTCGTTACTTAAGTAAAACTAAAGAAGTACAGGCTCTGAAAGGAGTAAGAAAGTAAAAAGTAGCTCTTTGGAGGACGAATCAGTGAAGTAGAACACGAGCATCTAAACAGGAAATGAGCAGAGTCGGGGGTTAAAGTGGATTCAGCAGGTGTGGAAATCCTAAAAATGGCTGTCGTGGCTCAGTGTGGGAAAAGAATTATCACTCACAATTTCAGGCTCTTTACACTTGAATTCAACAGATGTGAGCAGATGTGTGATGAGTTGCCCTCTACACTGACAGCACACAGTTTGTGCTGGGTTTTCCAGATGCTTTAAAGTTGGTATGAAGGAGGAGTTCAGTCAATGAATCACACGAGTCTCTGTCACACTTGATGTAAGCTGTGACCATGAAACCAGTGTGCAGCAGTCACACGCTGTTCTTTACTCAAACCCATCACAGTGCAGCAAACTCACCTGATTTTCCTGCATTTACCTGTTTTTCAGGTTAATGCAGCAGCTGGACCTTCAGCTGCAGCACTGTGACACAAACTGCACGCGGACAGTTTGTGTGTTTGCCGATGTTTGCTGAGCCGATAGAAACTCCCTTTATGCTCGCTTCTCTTTAGCAGCGCTCAGAAGCTGAAGTACCACAACTTACAACGTCCCACAAGCCCTGACTTGTTGCACGTTTTATGCCACATTAACACATCTCATGTGTTTCTGTTTAGACTCAAATCAGTTGGATGTTTGGAGGCTCGCGGTGACAAAATTATAACTTCCCCCAAATGTGTTAAAGCAAAAGTAACGAGAGTAGAAAGTATAAATATTTGTAGGGAGGGAAAGTAAAAAGTACTCGCACACATACCTGAAGTACTTTTTGACGTCTTTCACGTCTGCTTATTACAAGACTGACGCTCTGCAGCTGCATTTTACTGTTTCGGGTGCAGCAGGAGGGGGAGGAGCCAGTGATAACCTCGGGGTATGTTGAGGAAAAACTGCCAGCGAGCAGGTTTAGCACACAGACTTTGAGTTTTGTCGTTTCTGGAGCAGAAAACCTGGAGGATTAACAAACTCTGATTTTTAATTAAACCCGAGCGTCCCGAGAGCTTTCTGAGGGCGAGTGAGGTTTGTGTGTTTGCTCTTTGGTTTCCTGATCACGTCCTGTAATTGCTAGTTGCTGCGTTCTTTGTGTCCACAGGCTTACAAATGCAGAAATGAGACAGGCTCGTTTTAAAAGTCCTCTCCCAACAACGTGGACAAAATGTGTTTATGGAAAACATATTTTGGATGACACAGATCGTAGTTTCAGCACGTTGTAGTTTGATAACCAGCTTCCCCAGCGCAAAGATCCTCCCTGATAATGTAACCTTCACGTCAGAGTTCGGCTTCTTTCTCTTCTTCTTCGTGCAGGTTTGCAGCCACCATCATGTCAGAGTCCGGACGAAGCGCAGACGACGCGAGGGTCGCCTTTCAGTCCTGCAAAAGTTCTGATCCGAGAGACCGCGTTCAGTTTTACAGCTCCTGGGTCGACAACTACGAGAAGGTCGGTGTGAAGGACCAGAAATGTCTCTATTACTGAACAAGGCTTCCATCCTCTAAGGAGGGGGTCCAGTCACACACACAAAATAATTTTTAACCAAATCGCTTCATTTCAAGGGCTCAACAGTAATTGGACAAATTAAATGACTGAAAATAAAAAGCTCATTTCTAACACTTGGTTGAAACCCTTTTGCTCCCAGCTGCTGATAAACATGCTAAAGATGCTCTCCATCGGGACTTATTTCCCATCAGCTGGTTTGTCCCGTTTTAGTTTAGGTGTGTCTGTGCTGCAGTCCACTGACAGGATGTTTGGTTTTGCTGATGTTGGACAGGATCACACCCTGATGAGCTACAGAGCACCACATCTGGCCGTCAGCTGTCTGTCTGAGCACTTCACTGGGAATCCTGAAAAAGCTCTGGTTCTGGATGTCGCCTGCGGGACCGGATGGGTTGCTAAACTGGTGAGAGCAGTCTCCTTCCAGCATTATGAGCCTTGGTCTAAGGTGACATCCCCCCCCCCCCCCCCCCCCCCACTGAGCCTCAGCACTGTTTAAAACCCCCAAAAACAACAACAACTTTTTTAGACAAAAAACAGCTTGAAAAAGAAGAATAATGAACCTGGGAGATGGTTCAGTACAGAGCTAGAAAGTGTTTGTTACAATTACCATTTGGACTTTAAGTAAAAATGTTTGTTTATAACCTGTTTAAAGGCTTTAATCACAGCATCATGACCTAAATGTATTTAATGGGCGTCTAAGGAGCTCGGAAAGAAAAGCGTCTGGACTTCTTTAAGTTTCTTGAAGACGTTTCATCCGAGAAGCTTCTTCAGTTGGATGCAGTTGGTGGAGAGTCCCAGATTTAAGCCCTATAGGAGTGTCCCTGAGAGGGTCATGGGCCCCCATTGATCCTCTACCTCATAGGTGTCAAACTCTGGCCCGCGGGCCAAATTTGGCCCACAGCCTAATTAAATTTGGCCCGCGAAGCCATACAAAATTACTATCAGAGCTGGCCTGCCAGTATTATACAGTGCATGTACTGCTAATACTACAATTCCCAGAATGCTCTGTTGGTGTTTTGGCGCGTCAGTCATGACAGGACCCATTAGCACCCTCTCCATAGTCATAGCAACCATGCAAATACTGCCATGCTACCTATCCCAAAATGGAAAAAAGAAAGGCAGAAAACAGGAGCTTTCTGGACAGGTGGGAGAATATGATGAAAATCTGATAAATGATGAAATGATAAAATTTAATTCAGAAGGCATGTGTGCAATATTAAGTTATATATACGTTTATATAAGTTATATATATTGTTTAGTATTAAGTTTTGCTTGTTCCATATTCAGTTTTTCAGCAAAACTTGTTTGAGTCCATAAGAAAAGATTCCTTGTTATATTTGGAGGAAGATTTTTTTCCAATGAATATTAACGTTAGCCCGCGACTTTGATCCAGTTTTGAATTTTGGCCCACTGTGTATTTGAGTTTGACACCCCTGCTCTACCTAATCACACGAGCCGAGGTGTGAAAACGGGTGTGGGTCACAATCAGCAGAGGCCTTAGTCAAACCTCTAACATGACAGCAATGTGTGAATACCAGATGTCCAACCAGCACAAACGTCGGTTGTTTCTTGTGTATTTAGATGTTCGAGCTGGGCTTCAGGCACTTTGTGGGCGTGGACGGCAGTGAAGGCATGCTGCAGATAGCTGAAAAGACCGGCCTCTATCAGGACCTCAAACTGGTCTTACTGGGTCCACAGCCGCTACCTGTACAGACTGGTACAGACACACCTACCACACATTCATAAATATAGCCCTGTTCTTCTCGTGCTAACTGAAGGGATTTCTCTCTTCCAGATGTGTTTGATGTGGTGACCATTGTTGGCGCTCTGGATGCTGGCTTTGTTCCAGTCAGTGCTGTCAGGGAGCTGTGCCGGGCCGCCAAACCAGGTAACTTTAGCATTTAGCTGAAGGATGTGCATTGTGCGCTCTGGCATCAGCAGCATGGTGGTGCAGCCGTGAGCACTTATGCCTCACATCGAGCACGTTCTCTGTAGCTGCTGTGATCTGAATGATTTGTGTTCAGGAGGCTTTGTCTGTATGGTGAGAGGGAACCACAGAGGAGCACCGGCAGAGAGTTACAAGAAGGACCTGGAGGCAGAGCTGCAGCGGATGGAGGAGGAGGGACTGTGGAGTCGAGTAGCAATCCAGGAGGTGGACCGATACATGGAAGACCCGCATCTGAAAATCGAAAGAGATGGAAAGACCGAGGAGGAGGTCGTGTACATCAGCGGGAATGTTTATTTCTACAAGAAATCGGTTGGTCCATAGGAGCATGTGGTGCAGCTGAGTAGGAGGGGAGAAGTGGGTTCAGGGTGACCCACACGACGCAGCCGAGTCCTGATGGAGAGCAGGTCGCTCTCACATCATCTGCAGCTCTGCTGGTCAGTGACATCATCACGGAGGACTTTTTCAATCTTTTTTGAACTGTATCAACGTAAACATGAGACTTCAGGTTTGATGAAGTGTGCATCGTCTCATAGTTCAGGAAAAGACGCTTAAACCACGTGTCACATGTTTTATTGGCTAAATAAACATTTACTCTGCTTCTCACATCACGAGAGGAACAAACACAACATGTGTGTGCGTTTTGTTGCAGTTTCACCTTTTTTCAGCAGGTGTGTGTGTGTGTGTGTGTGTGTGTGTGTGTGTGTGTGTGTGTGTGCCATAACACCAACTAAGGGAATTTCACCGCTAGGAAATATAAAAATGGTGTGCACACAGATTGGTTCGGGTGTTAAACCTTTATTAAATATATTTTTGTTAACAAAACAAAAGGAGTGTGGAAGAGGAGCCACCACCTGAAAGGTTCTCGGTCACAAGAACATTAAAAACAATCAGACAAATATGGAAGGACACTCGGCACCAGGCTGGCTGCTCACAGTCACACAGCTACGAAGATTTACTCTCAGCCACACAATATGAAGAAACCACACACACCCTTTTAGAACAAAGAAAATAGCGAGCACACGAGCCAAATAGTGATCTACACTCCACAGGTGAACTGTCGCCTGCACCACTGATGGTCGTGATAACGATTAGTCCCGCGCAAACACGGCGCTCTCTGTGGCGGCTGCAGCAAGTCACCAAACAAGCTAACACAAATAGCATAGCGTGTTTCTGTTTAGACTCAAAGATGTTTGGAGGCTCGCGGTGACAAAATTATAACTCCCCCCAAATGTGTTAAAGCAAAAGTAACGAGAGTAGAAAGTATAAATATTTGTAGGGAGGGAAAGTAAAAAGTACTCGCACACATACCTGAAATACTTTTTCACGTCTTTCACGTCTGCTTATTACAAGACTGACGCTCTGCAGCTGCATTTTACCTGTTTCAGGTGCAGCAGGAGGGGGAGGAGCCAGTGATAACCTCAGGGTATGTTGAGGAAAAACTGCCAGCGAGCAGGTTTAGCACACAGAGTAACTCTGAGTTTTGTCGTTTCTGGAGCAGAAAACCTGGAGGATTAACAAACTCTGATTTTTAATTAAACCCGAGCGTCCCGAGAGCTTTCTGAGGGCGAGTGAGGTTTGTGTGTTTGCTCTTTGGTTTCCTGATCACGTCCTGTAATTGCTAGTTGCTGTTCTTTGTGTCCACAGGCTTACAAATGCAGAAATGAGACAGGCTCGTTTTAAAAGTCTTCTCCCAACAACGTGGACAAAATGTGTTTATGGAAAACATATTTTGGATGACACAGATCGTAGTTTCAGCACGTTGTAGTTTGATAACCAGCTTCCCCAGCGCAAAGATCCTCCCTGATAATGTAACCTTCACGTCAGAGTTCGGCTTCTTTCTCTTCTTCTTCGTGCAGGTTTGCAGCCACCATCATGTCAGAGTCCGGACGAAGCGCAGACGACGCGAGGGTCGCCTTTCAGTCCTGCAAAAGTTCTGATCCGAGAGACCGCGTTCAGTTTTACAGCTCCTGGGCCGACAACTACGAGAAGGTCGGTGTGAAGGACCAGAAATGTCTCTATTACTGAACAAGGCTTCCATCCTCTAAGGAGGGGGTCCAGTCACACACACAAAATAATTTTTAACCAAATCGCTTCATTTCAAGGGCTCAACAGTAATTGGACAAATGAAATGACTGAAAATAAAAAGCTCATTTCTAACACTTGGTTGAAAACCTTTTGCTCCCAGCTGCTGATAAACATGCTAAAGATGCTCTCCATCGGGACTTATTTCCCATCAGCTGGTTTGTCCCGTTTTAGTTTAGGTGTGTCTGTGCTGCAGTCCACTGACAGGATGTTTGGTTTTGCTGATGTTGGACAGGATCACACCCTGATGAGCTACAGAGCACCACATCTGGCCGTCAGCTGTCTGTCTGAGCACTTCACTGGGAATCCTGAAAAAGCTCTGGTTCTGGATGTCGCCTGCGGGACCGGATGTGTTGCTAAACTGGTGAGAGCAGTTTCCTTACAGCATTATGAACCTTTGGTCCCCCCCCCCCCACTGAGCCTCAGCACTGTTTAAAACCCCCAAAAACAACAACAACTTTTTTAGACAAAAAACAGCTTGAAAAAGAAGAATAATGAACCTGGGAGATGGTTCAGTACAGAGCTAGAAAGTGTTTGTTACAATTACCATTTGGACTTTAAGTAACAATGTTTGTTTATAACCTGTTTAAAGGCTTTAATCACAGCATCATGACCTAAATGTATTTAATGGGCGTCTAAGGAGCTCGGAAAGAAAAGCGTCTGGACTTCTTTAAGTTTCTTGAAGACGTTTCATCCGAGAAGCTTCTTCAGTTGGATGCAGTTGGTGGAGAGTCCCAGATTTAAGCCCTATGGGAGCGTCCCCGAGAGGGTCATGGGCCCCCTATTGATCCTCTACCTAATCACACGAGCCGAGGTGTGAAAACGGGTGTGGGTCACAATCAGGCCTTAGTCAAACCTCTAACATGACAGGAATGTGTAAATACCAGATGTCCAACCAACACCAACGTCGGTTGTTTCTTGTGTATTTAGATGTTCGAGCTGGGCTTCAGGCACTTTGTGGGCGTGGACGGCAGTGAAGGCATGCTGCAGATAGCTGAAAAGACCGGCCTCTATCAGGACCTCAAACTGGTCTTACTGGGTCCACAGCCGCTACCTGTACAGACTGGTACAGACACACCTACCACACATTCATAAATATAGCCCTGTTCTTCTCGTGCTAACTGAAGGGATTTCTCTCTTCCAGATGTGTTTGATGTGGTGACCATTGTTGGCGCTCTGGATGCTGGCTTTGTTCCAGTCAGTGCTGTCAGGGAGCTGTGCCGGGCCGCCAAACCAGGTAACTTTAGCATTTAGCTGAAGGATGTGCATTGTGCGCTCTGGCATCAGCAGCATGGTGGTGCAGCCGTGAGCACTTATGCCGCACATCGAGCACGTTCTCTGTAGCTCTGTGATCTGAATGATTTGTGTTCAGGAGGCTTTGTCTGTATGGTGAGAGGGAACCACAGAGGAGCACCGGCAGAGAGTTACAAGAAGGACCTGGAGGCAGAGCTGCAACGGATGGAGGAGGAGGGACTGTGGAGTCGAGTAGCAATCCAGGAGGTGGACAGATACATGGAAGACCCGCATCTGAAAATCGAAAGAGATGGAAAGACCGAGGAGGAGGTCGTGTACATCAGCGGGAAGGTTTATTTCTACAAGAAATCGGTTGGTCCATAGGAGCATGTGGTGCAGCTGAGTAGGAGGGGAGAAGTGGGTTCAGGGTGACCCACACGACGCAGCCGAGTCCTGATGGAGAGCAGGTGGCTCTCACATCATCTGCAGCTCTGCTGGTCAGTGACATCATCACGGAGGACTTTTTAAATCTTTTTTGAACTGTATCAACGTAAATATGAGACTTCAGGTTTGATGAAGTGTGCATCGTCTCATAGTTCAGGAAAAGACGCTTAAACCACGTGTCACATGTTTTATTGGCTAAATAAACATTTACTCTGCTTCTCACATCACGAGAGGAACAAACACAACATGTGTGTGCGTTTTGTTGCAGTTTCACCTTTTTTCAGCAGGTGTGTGTGTGTGTGTGTGTGTGTGTGTGTGTGTGTGTGTGTGTGCCATAACACCAACTAAGGGAATTTCACCGCTAGGAAATATAAAAATGGTGTGCACACAGATTGGTTCGGGTGTTAAACCTTTATTAAATATATTTTTGTTAACAAAACAAAAGGAGTGTGGAAGAGGAGCCACCACCTGAAAGGTTCTCGGTCACAAGAACATTAAAAACAATCAGACAAATATGGAAGGACACTCGGCACCAGGCTGGCTGCTCACAGTCACACAGCTACGAAGATTTACTCTCAGCCACACAATATGAAGAAACCACACACACCCTTTTAGAACAAAGAAAATAGCGAGCACACGAGCCAAATAGTGATCTACACTCCACAGGTGAACTGTCGCCTGCACCACTGATGGTCGTGATAACGATTAGTCCCGCGCAAACACGGCGCTCTCTGTGGCGGCTGCAGCAAGTCACCAAACAAGCTAACACAAATAGCATAGTGTGTTTCTGTTTAGACTCAAAGATGTTTGGAGGCTCGCGGTGACAAAATTATAACTCCCCCCAAATGTGTTAAAGCAAAAGTAACGAGAGTAGAAAGTATAAATATTTGTAGGGAGGGAAAGTAAAAAGTACTCGCACACATACCTGAAATACTTTTTCACGTCTTTCACGTCTGCTTATTACAAGACTGACGCTCTGCAGCTGCATTTTACCTGTTTCAGGTGCAGCAGGAGGGGGAGGAGCCAGTGATAACCTCGGGGTGTGTTGAGGAAAAACTGCCAGCGAGCAGGTTTAGCACACAGAGTAACTCTGAGTTTTGTCGTTTCTGGAGCAGAAAACCTGGAGGATTAACAAACTCTGATTTTTAATTAAACCCGAGCGTCTCGAGAGCTTTCTGAGGGCGAGTGAGGTTTGTGTGTTTGCTCTTTGGTTTCCTGATCACGTCCTGTAATTGCTAGTTGCTGTTCTTTGTGTCCACAGGCTTACAAATGCAGAAATGAGACAGGCTCGTTTTAAAAGTCCTCTCCCAACAACGTGGACAAAATGTGTTTATGGAAAACATATTTTGGATGACACAGATCGTAGTTTCAGCACGTTGTAGTTTGATAACCAGCTTCCCCAGCGCAAAGATCCTCCCTGATAATGTAACCTTCACGTCAGAGTTCGGCTTCTTTCTCTTCTTCTTCGTGCAGGTTTGCAGCCACCATCATGTCAGAGTCCGGACGAAGCGCAGACGATGCGAGGGTCGCCTTTCAGTCCTGCAAAAGTTCTGATCCGAGAGACCGCGTTCAGTTTTACAGCTCCTGGGCCGACAACTACGAGAAGGTCGGTGTGAAGGACCAGAAATGTCTCTATTACTGAACAAGGCTTCCATCCTCTAAGGAGGGGGTCCAGTCACACACACAAAATAATTTTTAACCAAATCGCTTCATTTCAAGGGCTCAACAGTAATTGGACAAATTAAATGACTGAAAATAAAAAGCTCATTTCTAACACTTGGTTGAAAACCTTTTGCTCCCAGCTGCTGATAAACATGCTAAAGATGCTCTCCATCGGGACTTATTTCTCATCAGCTGGGTGGTTTGATTCACAGATCTTTATAAGCAACCGAAGATATTGTCCCGTTTTAGTTTAGGTGTGTCTGTGCTGCAGTCCACTGACAGGATGTTTGGTTTTGCTGATGTTGGACAGGATCACACCCTGATGAGCTACAGAGCACCACATCTGGCTGTCAGCTGTCTGTCTGAGCACTTCACTGGGAATCCTGAAAAAGCTCTGGTTCTGGATGTCGCCTGCGGGACCGGATGTGTTGCTAAACTGGTGAGAGCAGTCTCCTTCCAGCATTATGAACCTTTGGTCCCCCCCCCCCCCCCCCCCCCACTGAGCCTCAGCACTGTTTAAAACCCCCAAAAACAACAACAACTTTTTTAGACAAAAAACAGCTTGAAAAAGAAGAATAATGAACCTGGGAGATGGTTCAGTACAGAGCTAGAAAGTGTTTGTTACAATTACCATTTGGACTTTAAGTAACAATGTTTGTTTATAACCTGTTTAAAGGCTTTAATCACAGCATCATGACCTAAATGTATTTAATGGGCGTCTAAGGAGCTCGGAAAGAAAAGCGTCTGGACTTCTTTAAGTTTCTTGAAGACGTTTCAGCCGAGAAGCTTCTTCAGTTGGATGCAGTTGGTGGAGAGTCCCAGATTTAAGCCCTATGGGAGTGTTGGGAGTGTCCCTGAGAGGGTCATGGGCCCCCTATTGATCCTCTACCTAATCACACGAGCCGAGGTGTGAAAACGGGTGTGGGTCACAATCAGGCCTTAGTCAAACCTCTAACATGACAGGAATGTGTGAATACGAAGCGTCAGTGGAGCGAGAGCTGCAGCTGACAGGTCCAACCAGCACAAACGTCGGTTGTTTCTTGTGTATTTAGATGTTCGAGCTGGGCTTCAGGCACTTTGTGGGCGTGGACGGCAGTGAAGGCATGCTGCAGATAGCTGAAAAGACCGGCCTCTATCAGGACCTCAAACTGGTCTTACTGGGTCCACAGCCGCTACCTGTACAGACTGGTACAGACACACCTACCACACATTCATAAATATAGCCCTGTTCTTCTCGTGCTAACTGAAGGGATTTCTCTCTTCCAGATGTGTTTGATGTGGTGACCATTGTTGGCGCTCTGGATGCTGGCTTTGTTCCAGTCAGTGCTGTCAGGGAGCTGTGCCGGGCCGCCAAACCAGGTAACTTTAGCATTTAGCTGAAGGATGTGCATTGTGCAGTCTGGCATCAGCAGCATGGTGGTGCAGCCGTGAGCACTTATGCCTCACATCAAGCACGTTCTCTGTAGCTCTGTAGCTGCTGTGATCTGAATGATTTGTGTTCAGGAGGCTTTGTCTGTATGGTGAGAGGGAACCACAGAGGAGCACCGGCAGAGAGTTACAAGAAGGACCTGGAGGCAGAGCTGCAACGGATGGAGGAGGAGGGACTGTGGAGTCGAGTAGCAATCCAGGAGGTGGACCGATACATGGAAGACCCGCATCTGAAAATCGAGAGAGATGGAAAGACCGAGGAGGAGGTCGTGTACATCAGCGGGAATGTTTATTTCTACAAGAAATCGGTTGGTCCATAGGAGCATGTGGTGCAGCTGAGTGGGAGGGGAGAAGTGGGTTCAGGCTGACCCACACGACGCAGCCGAGTCCTGATGGAGAGCAGGTGGCTCTCACATCATCTGCAGCTCTGCTGGTCAGTGACGTCATCACGGAGGACTTTTTAAATCTTTTTTGAACTGTATCAACGTAAACATGAGACTTCAGGTTTGATGAAGTGTGCATCGTCTCATAGTTCAGGAAAAGACGCTTAAACCACGTGTCACATGTTTTATTGGCTAAATAAACATTTACTCTGCTTCTCACATCACGAGAGGAACAAACACAACATGTGTGTGCGTTTTGTTGCAGTTTCACCTTTTTTCAGCTTTCTCCTTCCTTGTTATCATTGTCCAAACAGGTGTGTGTGTGTGTGTGTGTGTGTGTGTGTGTGTGTGTGTGTGTGTGTGTGTGTGTGTGTGTGTGCCACAACACCAACTAAGGGAATTTCACCGCTAGGAAAAATAAAAATGGTGTGCACACAGATTGGTTCGGGTGTTAAACCTTTATTAAATATATTTTTGTTAACAAAACAAAAGGAGTGTGGAAGAGGAGCCACCACCTGAAAGGTCCTCGGTCACAAGAACATTAAAAACAATCAGACAAATATGGAAGGACACTCGGCACCAGGCTGGCTGAAAATGAAGGTTTGACACAAAGTACGAGAAGTTTTAAAAACAATAAAGTTTGAATAAACTGAAACAGCTGAAGGTCTAATTAATTTGTTGTTGTTTCAGCCTTTTGTGTTTCCATTAAAATAAGGATTGAGATGTAAATTGTCCCAGGCCGCATCCTCGTCCTGCTCATCACTGATTGGTTTAGAGGAGGAACCGAGCCTGAACGCTCCTGTAACAGAATTATCATAATTATAATAATATTCAAATATCACTGAAGTTCTCAGGCAAAAAAGATTTTGTGTGTAAAAACACCCAAACAGCTGCTTTCAGTTCAGAGGACGACACCGAGGTTTCCAACCGTTTCCATGGTTACTGACAGACAGTGTTGGGAAGGTTACTTTTAAAATGTATTCCATTACAGAATACAGATTACATGCCCCAAAATGTATTCTGTAACGTATTCTGTTACGTTACTCAATGAGAGTAACGTATTCTGAATACTTTGGATTACTTAATATATTATCATGCTGTTTACAACTACATGAATGTACTATTGCTGTGATTTATTACTGTTACTGAAGGTCCGCGGCTCCGAACCGTAGTAAAGGGACCTCTGGCTAATACGGTGGGTTCTGTGTCGGCTCGTAGCTGAAAACTAGCTTTACTTTGTTGTCTGGGTCAACTTTGCTAGCAGAGACAGAGAGAGGCGTTGAAAGGCTGCTCCAACAGAACTTATTGTTTCAGAGGAAAACACGAACACGGTGTACAGTCGAGTCTTAATAGCTAACTTACAACTGGGCTTGTCAGGCACTCTTCTTGGCTGCAGTGGTTATTATTATATTTACATGCTTCCAGCTCCCGTTTCTGCTCGATGACAGCTCGTACTTTTCCTTTTTCTCCCTCCCTCGCTCACAGACACATAACGGGTATGGCAGTCCATTCTCCCTGCAGCACGGACTACACTGTCCATGATGCTACATTCTTTAGAGCTATACCGGTAGCATTCTGCCTGTTAGCTTAGCACAACAACAACAGGCGCTCTCTCACCCAGGAAACACGCAGAGAGAGGGCGTCACCCTGTAACCATGGCAACCGTAACGCTGCCGCCTGGAACAACAGAACGTAGCTGTCAAACAAAACCCAAACAGTCCTGACCCGCCACAATATGAAACAGGGAAGTACCGCCGTGTAATCCATTTATTTCAACAAAGTAACTGTATTCTAAATACCACCTTTTTAAACGGTAACTGTAACGGAATACAGTTACTCATATTTTGTATTTTAAATACGTAACGGCGGTACATGTATTCCGTTACTTCCCAACACTGCTGACAGATGATGCAGCAGATGTGCTGGTTTGAAACGCACTTTAATAAAGAGGTACGGGAGACATGAAGAAGACACTCCTGACCTCATTTATCTCGCACTATCTCTTCAGTCTGTTTGCATCTGTAATAACATTTGAATAAGTCATCTTCACTTTAAATGACTGCGAGCATCAAATGGACGTTACACGTTACCCGAGGACCTTCTGATCGGCGTGGGAGGAGGAACGATCACATTTATATCAGATGGAGAGTTTTGATGCTTCAGAGCTGAACTGTGCGTCGGCATCTTTGTGTCGGGTAAGTCACGAAGTTTTTGTTTCACATCTTTTTTGCAGAAGCTCGGGAATCAGATGATGATGTCATCATCTATGTCGCAGTAAAACCTGTAATAACTACAGTCGGAAAAAGTGTAAACAACAACATTTTAGTAAGTAGTAGTCACTTGTAGTTTCCTGTTGCGCTCTGAGCACTTTGAGGTTTTAATTTTGCTTTGTGATAATATTTAATTATGTCTTACTCGGACAGTATTTTACTTATAAGCCTGTAATATTATAATTAGTACCATCGAGAAAGTCCAGCATTTTGTTCTGTTCAGATTAGACGCTGCTGATATTTTTGTTTTTGTGGTATGACTTGTTGTATTTACTCAACCAGGCGTGAAAGTTGAATGAAAATAAATTTTTCTGTGAGTCAGAATTTCATGTTGAGGATTCTTCTTTTTTAAAAAGATGAATCTCTGTGATTTATTTGATTTATTTTACAGTACTGTGAAATTCAACTATGTGCCAAATTGGAACTACAATATTGTTTTTTCTGTTCTTTAATGTTGTCATTTAAAACAGCAAAATTAATAATAAATGATGAAGCACTTTTCAAAATATGAACAAAGAATTAAAAATCAAAGAAGCTTCAGGGCTCTGTTTACCAATGAAATTAATCTCATCGTGATTTTAAACATGTACACAAACAAACAAACAGTCTTCACCGTTCAGGAAAACATCAGATCACTAACTGGACCTTCCAGCTGTTCCACCGATGGGAGCTTTTATTAACTGCTGAAAACTGGAAACAAGCATTGAGCCAAATTGTCTGTTGTTTTAGGATCCCTGGAAGTCTATTTTAAACCTGTTGTTACTGACCTTGGTTTTAAGTTGGACAACCAAATCAGAGCAGTGGTGAAGTCCAGTTTTTATCATTTAAGGCGACTGGCAAGAGTAAAATCTTTTCTTTCGAGGCAGCACCTTGAAACAGTGATCCATGCTTTTATTTCTTCCTGCCTGGACGACTGTAACTCACTTCATGTGGGGGTCAGTCAGTCGTTGCTCTCACGTCTGCAGCTGGTTCAAAATGCAGCTGCACGACTCCTAACAGGAACTCGTAAAAGAGAGCATATAACCCCCGTGCTGGCCTCTCTGCACTGGCTGCCTGTGTCTTTTAGAGTTAACTTCTTATGTTTGTTTTTAAATGCCTTCATAGTCTTGCCCCGCCTTACCTCTCTGAGCTTCTTCATCCCCACACACCCTGTCGGTCTCTCAGGTCAGCTGACCAGCTGCTCCTGGAGAGATCCAGGAGGAAGCTCAGAGGGGGCGGGGCCTTCTCTATCGTGGCTCCACAATTATGGAATAATTTGCCCATGCACGTTAGAGAGGCCCCTTCACTGTCCACTTTTAAATCACGTCTTAAAACCCACTTTTATTCCTTGGCTTTTAACCTCAGTGAGACTTAGTTTCTCTTTTAATTGAAGTAGTTATTTAATTAATGATTTCACTCTTTTATTTGGTTTTTATTTATATCTCATGTAATTTTATTTTACAGTTCCAATGTACAGCACTTTGTGTCAGCTGTGGTTGTTTTAAAGTGCTTTATAAATAAAGTTGATGATGATGATGATGATGAAATTTGACAGTCGAGGGATTTAAAACCGAGACTCACAGAGACAAAGATACTAATGAGGTAGACTTTCCATTTAAAAGTATTGCTTAAGTATTGATGCAGTGCTGCTATGTTCAAACTGTTTGGGTATCTTAACCCAACAACTCCTGGTTACAAAAGAGGAACAAGAAGATTACGAGATAACAGCAACACTCCTCCCAGAGAGGCAAATAAAGACCTTATGGCAGAGAAAAAACAGTTTACATTCAGGAAGTGAAACAGAGGAGCGTGAGGGAGCAGTGCTCAGTGTACGGGACGTCCTCCAGCAACCTGAACCTACAGCATAATAATTAAAAGATGACTCAGGGTCACAGTCAAAAGAAGGAAAGTTTAAAGGCCAAACAGCTGATAGCTCAGCCCAACTCTCTCATTCTGAACCTCAAAGAGCCACAAACAAGTCTGAGAGCAAAGTGCTCTGATAGGACAACACGAAGTCACGAAGATGTGTTGAGGCCTGTATATTCAGGAAAAACGTTTAGCTGAGCATAAGTTTCCTGGGAACCATTAAACAGAGAAACACACGAAAAATCCAAAAATCAAACGGTTTAAAACGCATCGTCCAATCAAAACCTCTGTTGCTCATGAAGGTTTCCACCTGTGTGAAGTGACCCCGAAGCAGCTGCATGGCGGTCATGATGAGAGCTTAGGAAAGGAGCTTGGATGCTTCCTTTATTCCCTCCTTTAGCAGCGAGAGTAAATAATGCTGCCGCACAGCTGATTACAGCAGCTCTCATAATCAATCAAACCATTAAAATGTATTTATATAGCACATTTTAAAGACCGAAGTGCTTTCCAGTAAAACCATGATACAGATAAAAATCACAATATAAAATAATTACATAATCTAAATGCAAAGCCAGATGTAAATGACCCGAATTAGCCTTGAATGCAGGTTAAACAAATACGTTTTTAGACGTGATTTAAAAGACTGAATAGAATCTGATGCACGAATATGAAGAGGAAGAATATTCCATGACCGGCAAAGGCACGCCCTCCTCTGGTCTTCAGCCGCGGTTGCACTAAGAGCAGTTGGCCCGATGATCTGAGTGCTCTCTGAGGGCAGAGGAGATCAGCTGGGTAATCAGGTGCCATATTGTTTAGGATTTTATAAGTAAACAATAAAATTTTAAAATTCATAAAGTTCTCCCATTTGTGAATGTTGATCTAAATAAACTCAATCAGGCAGTTTTGTGTTTGTAAATAAAGAAACTTGGGTAAATATTCTAACACAGCACATCTACATGACTCCTGGTGTCTGAGACTGACACAGCAGACGAACAGCGTGACAAGAATATTTGTGCTCGTGCTTCTTTATGTTCGCATCATAAACAGTCGCAGCATTTTGTGTCTACAGGTATGTGTGACAGTAATGCTTTGACCTGGGGATGTGATCATGCACTGGTCATCGCTGTTTGACTTGACTGGTAACTGAAGTTTTGCACTGGAAATAAACTGGTTTATTTTTCCTTATCAAAGGTGTCAACCCCCCGACCTTCCGATCATGAGGCGACCACTCCACCTACTGACCTATCCCCGCTCTGATGAGACATAAGTTTATCTTCCAGTCACCAGAAAGATGAAACAGTTTACCCAAACGTGCGTCACACTCGGTTTGTCTGTCCGCCACGCTGATCTGTGCCGTCGGCTCGACTGTCACCACACATCAAGGTTTCTGCTACAACCTCACTGACAGCAGGCGTAAACTTTATACTCTGTTTTCCTGAAATCCTGGAGTTACTGCGCCCTGTGGTGACTTCTCTCCAAACCAGATGTGAACACATGGAGACAGCATCGCCCCAGGCCGCAACTATTTCACCTCTTCCAAAAATTAAGGAGAACGGGGCCGTTTCTGGAGATCCTGGTGGATGCGGTCTGTGATCTAGATCAGCGGTCCCGGTACTGGTCCGTGAGTCATTTGGTACCTGGCCACGAGAGTGAGACTCGGGTGTGAAATATATGGTTTTTAGGGTTTTTAGCGTTATTTTGTTATCGTTTTTTTCGTTAACTCAGTTTTCCTGGGTCTTTTCACGTGTGTTATGAATAAATCTTCTTATTTTCGATACCAGTTTTATTTTGTTGTATTTATCCGCGACACCTTAAAAGCCGGTCCGTGAAAATATTGTCGGGCACAAACTGGTCCGTGGCGCAAAAAAGGTTGGAGACCGCTGGTCTAGATGAACAATAGTCTCGTCTCTCATCTCAAAGTAGAAGCTGCAGGATTATAAGTCATCTCAGACTCCAGAACCAATATAGATGCAATAAACGAAGCTTCTTTCAGCTGCATCAGTGCATCAAAAACAAATTGTTAGTATTGTTAGTAGTTTTTTTTCCTCCTTTATGAGACAAAGCTGCTGAGAAGAGGCTGTGAGAGCGTTTCACTCATCTGTCACGCAGCAATTTTACAGCCTCAGAAGAGCAATGCCTCTCCTGTTTGATCGATTTATTGATTGTAATGTGTTTCTTTTCTTTCCTTTTTCTTGTAGGGAAGCTTTTTGTCCACAAAATGCCAACATGCTGCCTGATCATTTAAGGATTTACACCAGGCGAACGCTATCACGGCGCTGCGAACACAAACGTGATGCTGGGACGTCCCAAACTTTAACAAAACACATGATTAAAAAACAATCAGAAGAAAAATGTTATTCCCATAAAATGTTCATATTTGGTCTCCAGGCCTTTAAATGAGAAACCCGGAGAGACGGAAGTCTGAAGTCTTTAGAAGAGTGTTTTTGTTTTCTGTGTTTACATATTTAGTCTGAACTCTTTTGACTCTTTCATGCATTTATCATGTCACACAAAGTCAGTCACAGCACTGAAGTGGGCTTAGTGTCTGATCCTCTGGATGCAAACGGGCACAAATCAATCCATGACACACACACACACACACACACACACACACACACACACACACACACACACACACACACACACACACACACAGTAGTGTATTACATGGAGTGTTGGATCAATCCATCAGGCCTGAGGACGGGCGACGTGTCATCAGACATTGGGAAACTTTTATTTGTATTTATTGATTTATTTTGGACGTGTTGCTGGTATCAAATTCAACATGAGGTTCAACAACTGATGTCACTTCTTCTTCTTTTTCATTTAGTAAAATGTGAGGTTGATTTCATCGTTGGAGTGAAACTTTGCTTTTTACACAGAAAACCATGTTTGCATAAAATGCATGCAAAGCAAATGATGCATGAAAATTACAGTTTTCAAATACAACACGAGGAGATGCAGCAACACTAAAATGTTGGAAAACAAATGACTGCTCCAACATCAGTGAATGAAGTGAATGAGCCATTAGGATTTAAATGTCTCAGGTTGTGTCTCCATCCTGCTCATCAAAGATTTGTTTAGATGATGCGTAAAGCCTTCACGGGAATTATCTTAATTACAACATTACTCAAATAACCCTGAAGTTGTCAGGCAAAAGTCTCTAACATCTATGCAAACACAAAGACAAACACACAAAATGCTGCTTCCAATTCAAATGAAGACACCAATGTTTTCAGGCGTGTCCGTCTTTAAAGACCAACAATGCAGAAGAAACACGTAAAATGTGACGTTTGGATAAAGGTTTGGTAAAGGGACGAGTCTGAGACTTAAAACTGAGGGAAAACTGAGGGAAAACTGAGGGAAAACTGAGGGAAACTGAGGGAAAACTGAGGGAAAACTGAGGGAAAACTGAGGGAAACTGAGGGAAAACTGAAGGGAAACTGAGGGAAAACTGAGGGAAACTGAAGGAAAACTGAGGGAAACTGAGGGAAAACTGAGGAAAACTGAGGGAAACTGAGGGAAAACTGAGGGAAACTGAGGGAAAACTGAGGGGAAAACTGAGGGGGAAACTGAGGGAAAACTGAAGGAAAACTGAGGGGAAACTGAGGGAAAACTGAGGGAAACTGAAGGAAAACTGAGGAAAACTGAGGGAAAACTGAGGGAAAACTGAAGGAAAACTGAGGGAAACTGAGGGGAAACTGAGGGAAAACTGAGGGAAAAATGAGGAAAACTGAGGAAAACTGAGGGAAACTGAGGGGAAACTGAGGGAAAACTGAGGGAAAAATGAGGAAAACTGAGGGAAACTGAGGGGAAACTGAAGGGAAACTGAGGGAAAACTGAGGAAAACTGAAGGGAAACTGAGGGAAAACTGAGGGAAACTGAAGGAAAACTGAGGGAAACTGAGGGAAAACTGAGGGAAACTGAGGGAAAACTGAGGGGAAACTGAGGGAAAACTGAGGAAAACTGAAGGGAAACTGAGGGAAACTGAAGGGAAACTGAGGGAAAACTGAGGGAAACAGGGAAACTGAGGGAAACTGAGGGAAACTGAGGAAAACTGAGGGAAACTGAGGGAAAACTGAGGGAAACTGAAGGGAAACTGAGGTAAAACTGAGGGAAACTGAGGGAAACAGGGAAACTGAGAGAAAACTGAGGGAAACTGAGGGAAACTGAGGAAAACTGAGGGAAACAGGGAAACTGAGGGAAAACTGAGGGAAACTGAGGGAAACTGAGGAAAACTGAGGGAAAAATGAGGAAAACTGAGGGAAACTGAGGGAAAACTGAAGGGAAACTGAGGGAAAACTGAGGGAAACTGAAGGCAAACTGAGGGAAACTGAGGGAAAACTGAGGGAAAACTGAAGGAAAACTGAGGGAAAACTGAGGGAAAACTGAAGGAAAACTGAAGGGAAACTGAGGGAAACTGAGGGAAAACTGAGGGGAAAATGAAGGGAAACTGAGGGAAACAGAGGGAAACTGAGGGAAAACTGAGGGAAACTGAGGGGAAACTGAGGGAAAACTGAGGGAAAAATGAGGGAAACTGAGGGAAACTGAGGGAAAACTGAGGGAAAACTGAAGGAAAACTGAAGGGAAACTGAGGGAAACTGAGGGAAAACTGAGGGGAAAATGAAGGGAAAAATGAGGAAAACTGAGGGAAACTGAGGGAAAACTGGGGGAAAACTAAGGAAAACTGAAGGGAAACTGAGGGAAAACTGAGGGAAACTTAAGGAAAACTGAGGGAAACTGAGGGAAACTGAGGGAAAACTGGGGGAAAACTGAGGAAAACTGAAGGGAAACTGAGGGAAAACTGAGGGAAACTGAGGGAAAACTGAGGGGAAACTGAAGGGAAACTGAGGGAAACTGAGGGAAACTGAGGGAAAACTGAGGGGAAACTGAAGGGAAACTGAGGGAAAACTGAGGGAAACTGAAGGAAAACTGAGGGAAACTGAGGGAAAACTGAGGGAAACTGATGGAAACAGGGAAAACTGAGGGAAAACTGAGGAAAACTAAGAGAAACTGAGGGAAAACTGAGGGAAACGGAGGGAAACTGAGGGAAAACTGAGGGAAACTGAGGGAAAACTGAGGAAAACTGAAGGGAAACTGAAGGGAAACTGAGGGAAAACTGAGGAAAACTGAAGGGAAACTGAGGGAAAACTGAGGGAAACTGAAGGAAAACTGAGGGAAACTGAGGGAAATCTGAGGGAAACTGAGGGGAAACTGAGGGAAAACTGAGGGAAAAATGAGGGAAACTGAGGGAAACTGAGGGAAAACTGAGGGAAAACTGAGGGAAACTGAGGGAAAACTAAGGGAAACTGAAGGGAAACTGAAGGGAAACTGAGGGGAAACTGAAGGGAAACTGAGGGAAAACTGAGGAAAACTGAAGGGAAACTGAGGGAAAACTGAGGGAAACTGAAGGAAAACTGAGGGAAACTGAGGGAAAACTGAGGGAAACTGAGGGGAAACTGAGGGAAAACTGAGGGAAAAATGAGGGAAACTGAGGGAAACTGAGGGAAAACTAAGGGAAAACTGAGGGAAACAGAGGGAAACTGAGGGAAAACTAAGGGAAACTGAAGGGAAACTGAAGGGAAACTGAGGGAAAACTGAGGAAAACTGAAGGGAAACTGAGGGAAAACTGAGGGAAACTGAAGGAAAACTGAGGGAAACTGATGGAAACAGGGGAAACTGAGGGAAACTGAGGGAAACTGAGGGAAAACTGAGGGGAAACTGAAGGGAAACTGAGGGAAAACTGAGGGAAACTGAAGGAAAACTGAGGGAAACTGAGGGAAAACTGAGGGAAACTGATGGAAACAGGGAAAACTGAGGGAAAACTGAGGAAAACTAAGAGAAACTGAGGGAAAACTGAGGGAAACGGAGGGAAACTGAGGGAAAACTGAGGGAAACTGAGGGAAAACTGAGGAAAACTGAAGGGAAACTGAAGGGAAACTGAGGGAAAACTGAGGAAAACTGAAGGGAAACTGAGGGAAAACTGAGGGAAACTGAAGGAAAACTGAGGGAAACTGAGGGAAATCTGAGGGAAACTGAGGGGAAACTGAGGGAAAACTGAGGGAAAAATGAGGGAAACTGAGGGAAACTGAGGGAAAACTGAGGGAAAACTGAGGGAAACTGAGGGAAAACTAAGGGAAACTGAAGGGAAACTGAAGGGAAACTGAGGGGAAACTGAAGGGAAACTGAGGGAAAACTGAGGAAAACTGAAGGGAAACTGAGGGAAAACTGAGGGAAACTGAAGGAAAACTGAGGGAAACTGAGGGAAAACTGAGGGAAACTGAGGGGAAACTGAGGGAAAACTGAGGGAAAAATGAGGGAAACTGAGGGAAACTGAGGGAAAACTGAGGGAAAACTGAGGGAAACAGAGGGAAACTGAGGGAAAACTAAGGGAAACTGAAGGGAAACTGAAGGGAAACTGAGGGAAAACTGAGGAAAACTGAAGGGAAAACTGAGGGAAAACTGAGGGAAACAGAGGGAAACTGAGGGAAAACTAAGGGAAACTGAAGGGAAACTGAAGGGAAACTGAGGGAAAACTGAGGAAAACTGAAGGGAAACTGAGGGAAAACTGAGGGAAACTGAAGGAAAACTGAGGGAAACTGATGGAAACAGGGGAAACTGAGGGAAAACTGAGGAAAACTAAGAGAAACTGAGGGAAAACTGAGGGAAACGGAGGGAAACTGAGGGAAAACTGAGGGAAACTGAGGGAAAACTGAGGAAAACTGAAGGGAAACTGAAGGGAAACTGAGGGAAAACTGAGGAAAACTGAAGGGAAACTGAGGGAAACTGAAGGGAAACTGAGGGAAAACTGAGGGAAACAGGGAAACTGAGGGAAACTGAGGGAAACTGAGGGAAACAGGGAAACTGAGAGAAAACTGAGGGAAACTGAGGGAAACTGAGGAAAACTGAGGGAAACAGGGAAACTGAGGGAAAACTGAGGGAAACTGAGGGAAACTGAGGAAAACTGAGGGAAACTGAGGGAAAACTGAAGGGAAACTGAGGGAAACTGAGGGAAACTGAGGGAAAACTGAGGGAAAACTGAAGGAAAACTGAAGGGAAACTGAGGGAAACTGAGGGAAAACTGAGGGGGAAAATGAAGGGAAAAATGAGGAAAACTGAGGGAAACTGAGGGAAAACTGGGGGAAAACTGAGGAAAACTGAAGGGAAACTGAGGGAAAACTGAGGGAAACTTAAGTAAAAATGAGGGAAACTGAGGGAAACTGAGGGAAAACTGGGGGAAAACTGGGGGAAAACTGAAGGGAAACTGAGGGAAAACTGAGGGAAACTGAGGGAAAACTGAGGGGAAACTGAAGGGAAACTGAGGGAAACTGAGGGAAACTGAGGAAAAACTGAGGGGAAACTGAAGGGAAAATGAGGGAAAACTGAGGGAAACTGAAGGAAAACTGAGGGAAACTGAGGGAAAACTGAGGGAAACTGATGGAAACAGGGAAAACTGAGGGAAAACTGAGGAAAACTAAGAGAAACTGAGGGAAAACTGAGGGAAACGGAGGGAAACTGAGGGAAAACTGAGGGAAACTGAGGGAAAACTGAGGAAAACTGAAGGGAAACTGAAGGGAAACTGAGGGAAAACTGAGGAAAACTGAAGGGAAACTGAGGGAAAACTGAGGGAAACTGAAGGAAAACTGAGGGAAACTGAGGGAAAACTGAGGGAAACTGAGGGGAAACTGAGGGAAAACTGAGGGAAAAATGAGGGAAACTGAGGGAAACTGAGGGAAAACTGAGGGAAAACTGAGGGAAACTGAGGGAAAACTAAGGGAAACTAAAGGGAAACTGAAGGGAAACTGAGGGGAAACTGAAGGGAAACTGAGGGAAAACTGAGGAAAACTGAAGGGAAACTGAGGGAAAACTGAGGGAAACTGAAGGAAAACTGAGGGAAACTGAGGGAAAACTGAGGGGAAACTGAGGGAAAACTGAGGGAAAAATGAGGGAAACTGAGGGAAACTGAGGGAAAACTGAGGGAAAACTGAGGGAAACAGAGGGAAACTGAGGGAAAACTAAGGGAAACTGAAGGGAAACTGAGGGAAAACTGAGGAAAACTGAAGGGAAACTGAGGGAAAACTGAGGGAAACTGAAGGAAAACTGAGGGAAACTGAGGGAAAACTGAGGGAAACTGATGGAAACAGGGGAAACTGAGGGAAAACTGAGGAAAACTAAGAGAAACTGAGGGAAAACTGAGGGAAACGGAGGGAAACTGAGGGAAAACTGAGGGAAACTGAGGGAAAACTGAGGAAAACTGAAGGGAAACTGAAGGGAAACTGAGGGAAAACTGAGGAAAACTGAAGGGAAACTGAGGGAAAACTGAGGGAAACTGAAGGAAAACTGAGGGAAACTGAGGGAAAACTGAGCGAAACTGATGGAAACAGGGGAAACTGAGGGAAAACTGAGGAAAACTAAGAGAAACTGAGCGAAAACTGAGGGAAACGGAGGGAAACTGAGGGAAAACTGAGGGAAACTGAGGGAAAACTGAGGAAAACTGAAGGGAAACTGAAGGGAAACTGAGGGAAAACTGAGGAAAACTGAAGGGAAACTGAGGGAAAACTGAGGGAAACTGAGGGAAAACTAAGGGAAACTGAAGGGAAACTGAAGGGAAACTGAGGGGAAACTGAAGGGAAACTGAGGGAAAACTGAGGAAAACTGAAGGGAAACTGAGGGAAAACTGAGGGAAACTGAAGGAAAACTGAGGGAAACTGAGGGAAAACTGAGGGAAACTGAGGGGAAACTGAGGGAAAACTGAGGGAAAAATGAGGGAAACTGAGGGAAACTGAGGGAAAACTGAGGGAAAACTGAGGGAAACAGAGGGAAACTGAGGGAAAACTAAGGGAAACTGAAGGGAAACTGAAGGGAAACTGAGGGAAAACTGAGGAAAACTGAAGGGAAAACTGAGGGAAAACTGAGGGAAACAGAGGGAAACTGAGGGAAAACTAAGGGAAACTGAAGGGAAACTGAAGGGAAACTGAGGGAAAACTGAGGAAAACTGAAGGGAAACTGAGGGAAAACTGAGGGAAACTGAAGGAAAACTGAGGGAAACTGATGGAAACAGGGGAAACTGAGGGAAAACTGAGGAAAACTAAGAGAAACTGAGGGAAAACTGAGGGAAACGGAGGGAAACTGAGGGAAAACTGAGGGAAACTGAGGGAAAACTGAGGAAAACTGAAGGGAAACTGAAGGGAAACTGAGGGAAAACTGAGGAAAACTGAAGGGAAACTGAGGGAAAACTGAGGGAAACTGAAGGAAAACTGAGGGAAACTGAGGGAAAACTGAGGGAAACTGAGGTAAAACTGAGGGGAAACTGAGGGAAAACTGAGGAAAACTGAAGGGAAACTGAGGGAAACTGAAGGGAAACTGAGGGAAAACTGAGGGAAACAGGGAAACTGAGGGAAACTGAGGGAAACTGAGGGAAACAGGGAAACTGAGAGAAAACTGAGGGAAACTGAGGGAAACTGAGGAAAACTGAGGGAAACAGGGAAACTGAGGGAAAACTGAGGGAAACTGAGGGAAACTGAGGAAAACTGAGGGAAACTGAGGGAAAACTGAAGGGAAACTGAGGGAAACTGAGGGAAACTGAGGGAAAACTGAGGGAAAACTGAAGGAAAACTGAAGGGAAACTGAGGGAAACTGAGGGAAAACTGAGGGGGAAAATGAAGGGAAAAATGAGGAAAACTGAGGGAAACTGAGGGAAAACTGGGGGAAAACTGAGGAAAACTGAAGGGAAACTGAGGGAAAACTGAGGGAAACTTAAGTAAAAATGAGGGAAACTGAGGGAAACTGAGGGAAAACTGGGGGAAAACTGAGGAAAACTGAAGGGAAACTGAGGGAAAACTGAGGGAAACTGAGGGAAAACTGAGGGGAAACTGAAGGGAAACTGAGGGAAACTGAGGGAAACTGAGGAAAAACTGAGGGGAAACTGAAGGGAAAATGAGGGAAAACTGAGGGAAACTGAAGGGAAACTGAGGGAAAACTAAGGGAAACTGAAGGGAAACTGAAGGGAAACTGAGGGAAAACTGAGGAAAACTGAAGGGAAACTGAGGGAAAACTGAGGGAAACTGAAGGAAAACTGAGGGAAACTGATGGAAACAGGGGAAACTGAGGGAAAACTGAGGAAAACTAAGAGAAACTGAGGGAAAACTGAGGGAAACGGAGGGAAACTGAGGGAAAACTGAGGGAAACTGAGGGAAAACTGAGGAAAACTGAAGGGAAACTGAAGGGAAACTGAGGGAAAACTGAGGAAAACTGAAGGGAAACTGAGGGAAAACTGAGGGAAACTGAAGGAAAACTGAGGGAAACTGAGGGAAAACTGAGGGAAACTGAGGTAAAACTGAGGGGAAACTGAGGGAAAACTGAGGAAAACTGAAGGGAAACTGAGGGAAACTGAAGGGAAACTGAGGGAAAACTGAGGGAAACAGGGAAACTGAGGGAAACTGAGGGAAACTGAGGGAAACAGGGAAACTGAGAGAAAACTGAGGGAAACTGAGGGAAACTGAGGAAAACTGAGGGAAACAGGGAAACTGAGGGAAAACTGAGGGAAACTGAGGGAAACTGAGGAAAACTGAGGGAAACTGAGGGAAAACTGAAGGGAAACTGAGGGAAACTGAGGGAAACTGAGGGAAAACTGAGGGAAAACTGAAGGAAAACTGAAGGGAAACTGAGGGAAACTGAGGGAAAACTGAGGGGGAAAATGAAGGGAAAAATGAGGAAAACTGAGGGAAACTGAGGGAAAACTGGGGGAAAACTGAGGAAAACTGAAGGGAAACTGAGGGAAAACTGAGGGAAACTTAAGTAAAAATGAGGGAAACTGAGGGAAACTGAGGGAAAACTGGGGGAAAACTGAGGAAAACTGAAGGGAAACTGAGGGAAAACTGAGGGAAACTGAGGGAAAACTGAGGGGAAACTGAAGGGAAACTGAGGGAAACTGAGGGAAACTGAGGAAAAACTGAGGGGAAACTGAAGGGAAAATGAGGGAAAACTGAGGGAAACTGAAGGAAAACTGAGGGAAACTGAGGGAAAACTGAGGGAAACTGATGGAAACAGGGAAAACTGAGGGAAAACTGAGGAAAACTAAGAGAAACTGAGGGAAAACTGAGGGAAACGGAGGGAAACTGAGGGAAAACTGAGGGAAACTGAGGGAAAACTGAGGAAAACTGAAGGGAAACTGAAGGGAAACTGAGGGAAAACTGAGGAAAACTGAAGGGAAACTGAGGGAAAACTGAGGGAAACTGAAGGAAAACTGAGGGAAACTGAGGGAAAACTGAGGGAAACTGAGGGGAAACTGAGGGAAAACTGAGGGAAAAATGAGGGAAACTGAGGGAAACTGAGGGAAAACTGAGGGAAAACTGAGGGAAACTGAGGGAAAACTAAGGGAAACTAAAGGGAAACTGAAGGGAAACTGAGGGAAAACTGAGGAAAACTGAAGGGAAACTGAGGGAAAACTGAGGGAAACTGAAGGAAAACTGAGGGAAACTGAGGGAAAACTGAGGGAAACTGATGGAAACAGGGGAAACTGAGGGAAAACTGAGGAAAACTAAGAGAAACTGAGGGAAAACTGAGGGAAACGGAGGGAAACTGAGGGAAAACTGAGGGAAGCTGAGGGAAAACTGAGGAAAACTGAAGGGAAACTGAAGGGAAACTGAGGGAAAACTGAGGAAAACTGAAGGGAAACTGAGGGAAAACTGAGGGAAACTGAAGGAAAACTGAGGGAAACTGAGGGAAAACTGAGCGAAACTGATGGAAACAGGGGAAACTGAGGGAAAACTGAGGAAAACTAAGAGAAACTGAGGGAAAACTGAGGGAAACGGAGGGAAACTGAGGGAAAACTGAGGGAAACTGAGGGAAAACTGAGGAAAACTGAAGGGAAACTGAAGGGAAACTGAGGGAAAACTGAGGAAAACTGAAGGGAAACTGAGGGAAAACTGAGGGAAACTGAAGGAAAACTGAGGGAAACTGAGGGAAAACTGAGGGAAACTGATGGAAACAGGGGAAACTGAGGGAAAACTGAGGAAAACTGAGAGAAACTGAGGGAAAACTGAGGGAAACGGAGGGAAACTGAGGGAAAACTGAGGGAAACTGAGGGAAAACTGAGGAAAACTGAGGGAAACAGGGAAACTGAGGGAAACTGAGGGAAACTGAGGAAAACTGAGGGAAACTGAGGGAAAACTGAGGGAAACTGAAGGGAAACTGAGGAAAACTGAAGGGAAACTGAGGGAAACCTGAGGGAAAAAGGGAAACTGAGGTAAAACTGAGGGAAACTGAGGGAAACAGGGAAACTTAGAGAAAACTGAGGGAAACTGAGGGAAACTGAGGAAAACTGAGGGAAACAGGGAAACTGAGGGAAAACTGAGGGAAACTGAGGGAAACTGAGGAAAACTGAGGGAAACTGAGGGAAAACTGAAGGGAAACTGAGGGAAACAGAGGGAAACTGAGGGAAAACTAAGGGAAACTGAAGGGAAACTGAAGGGAAACTGAGGGAAAACTGAGGAAAACTGAAGGGAAACTGAGGGAAAACTGAGGGAAACTGAAGGAAAACTGAGGGAAACTGAAGGGAAACTGAGGGAAAACTGAGGGAAACTGAAGGAAAACTGAGGGAAACTGAGGGAAAACTGAGGGAAACTGATGGAAACAGGGAAAACTGAGGGAAACTGAGGGAAACAGAGGGAAACGGAGGGAAACTGAGGGAAAACTGAGGGAAACTGAGGGAAAACTGAGGAAAACTGAAGGGAAACTGAAGGGAAACTGAGGGAAAACTGAGGGAAACTGAGGGAAAACTGAGGGAAACTGAGGGAAAACTGAGGGGAAACTGAAGGGAATCTGAGGGAAACTGAGGGAAAACTGAGGAAAACTGAAGGGAAACTGATGGAAACTGAAGGGAAACTGAGGGAAAACTGAGGGAAACAGGGAAACTGAGGGAAACTGAGGGAAACTGAGGAAAACTGAGGGAAACTGAGGAAAACTGAGGGAAAACTGAAGGGAAACTGAGGGAAACTGAGGGAAACTGAGGGAAAACTGAGGGAAAACTGAAGGAAAACTGAAGGGAAACTGAGGGAAACTGAGGGAAAACTGAGGGGAAAATGAAGGGAAAAATGAGGAAAACTGAGGGAAACTGAGGGAAAACTGGGGGAAAACTGAGGAAAACTGAAGGGAAACTGAGGGAAAACTGAGGGAAACTGAGGGAAAACTGAGGGGAAACTGAAGGGAAA
Organism: Neolamprologus brichardi; assembly: GCF_056152115.1. NCBI lineage: Eukaryota > Metazoa > Chordata > Actinopteri > Cichliformes > Cichlidae > Neolamprologus > Neolamprologus brichardi. Next base: position 30,527,309 of record NC_142114.1, on the reverse strand, counting down.
CTGAGGGAAACTGAGGGAAACTGAGGAAAAACTGAGGGGAAACTGAAGGGAAAATGAGGGAAAACTGAGGGAAACTGAAGGAAAACTGAGGGAAACTGAGGGAAAACTGAGGGAAACTGATGGAAACAGGGAAAACTGAGGGAAAACTGAGGAAAACTAAGAGAAACTGAGGGAAAACTGAGGGAAACGGAGGGAAACTGAGGGAAAACTGAGGGAAACTGAGGGAAAACTGAGGAAAACTGAAGGGAAACTGAAGGGAAACTGAGGGAAAACTGAGGAAAACTGAAGGGAAACTGAGGGAAAACTGAGGGAAACTGAAGGAAAACTGAGGGAAACTGAGCGAAAACTGAGGGAAACTGAGGGGAAACTGAGGGAAAACTGAGGGAAAAATGAGGGAAACTGAGGGAAACTGAGGGAAAACTGAGGGAAAACTGAGGGAAACTGAGGGAAAACTAAGGGAAACTAAAGGGAAACTGAAGGGAAACTGAGGGGAAACTGAAGGGAAACTGAGGGAAAACTGAGGAAAACTGAAGGGAAACTGAGGGAAAACTGAGGGAAACTGAAGGAAAACTGAGGGAAACTGAGGGAAAACTGAGGGAAACTGAGGGGAAACTGAGGGAAAACTGAGGGAAAAATGAGGGAAACTGAGGGAAACTGAGGGAAAACTGAGGGAAAACTGAGGGAAACAGAGGGAAACTGAGGGAAAACTAAGGGAAACTGAAGGGAAACTGAGGGAAAACTGAGGAAAACTGAAGGGAAACTGAGGGAAAACTGAGGGAAACTGAAGGAAAACTGAGGGAAACTGAGGGAAAACTGAGGGAAACTGATGGAAACAGGGGAAACTGAGGGAAAACTGAGGAAAACTAAGAGAAACTGAGGGAAAACTGAGGGAAACGGAGGGAAACTGAGGGAAAACTGAGGGAAGCTGAGGGAAAACTGAGGAAAACTGAAGGGAAACTGAAGGAAACTGAGGGAAAACTGAGGAAAACTGAAGGGAAACTGAGGGAAAACTAAGGGAAACTGAAGGAAAACTGAGGGAAACTGAGGGAAAACTGAGCGAAACTGATGGAAACAGGGGAAACTGAGGGAAAACTGAGGAAAACTAAGAGAAACTGAGGGAAAACTGAGGGAAACGGAGGGAAACTGAGGGAAAACTGAGGGAAACTGAGGGAAAACTGAGGAAAACTGAAGGGAAACTGAAGGGAAACTGAGGGAAAACTGAGGAAAACTGAAGGGAAACTGAGGGAAAACTGAGGGAAACTGAAGGAAAACTGAGGGAAACTGAGGGAAAACTGAGGGAAACTGATGGAAACAGGGGAAACTGAGGGAAAACTGAGGAAAACTGAGAGAAACTGAGGGAAAACTGAGGGAAACGGAGGGAAACTGAGGGAAAACTGAGGAAAACTGAGGGAAACAGGGAAACTGAGGGAAACTGAGGGAAACTGAGGAAAACTGAGGGAAACTGAGGGAAAACTGAGGGAAACTGAAGGGAAACTGAGGAAAACTGAAGGGAAACTGAGGGAAACCTGAGGGAAAAAGGGAAACTGAGGTAAAACTGAGGGAAACTGAGGGAAACAGGGAAACTTAGAGAAAACTGAGGGAAACTGAGGGAAACTGAGGAAAACTGAGGGAAACAGGGAAACTGAGGGAAAACTGAGGGAAACTGAGGGAAACTGAGGAAAACTGAGGGAAACTGAGGGAAAACTGAAGGGAAACTGAGGGAAACAGAGGGAAACTGAGGGAAAACTAAGGGAAACTGAAGGGAAACTGAAGGGAAACTGAGGGAAAACTGAGGAAAACTGAAGGGAAACTGAGGGAAAACTGAGGGAAACTGAAGGAAAACTGAGGGAAACTGAAGGGAAACTGAGGGAAAACTGAGGGAAACTGAAGGAAAACTGAGGGAAACTGAGGGAAAACTGAGGGAAACTGATGGAAACAGGGAAAACTGAGGGAAACTGAGGGAAACAGAGGGAAACGGAGGGAAACTGAGGGAAAACTGAGGGAAACTGAGGGAAAACTGAGGAAAACTGAAGGGAAACTGAAGGGAAACTGAGGGAAAACTGAGGGAAACTGAGGGAAAACTGAGGGAAACTGAGGGAAAACTGAGGGGAAACTGAAGGGAATCTGAGGGAAACTGAGGGAAAACTGAGGAAAACTGAAGGGAAACTGATGGAAACTGAAGGGAAACTGAGGGAAAACTGAGGGAAACAGGGAAACTGAGGGAAACTGAGGGAAACTGAGGAAAACTGAGGGAAACTGAGGGAAAACTGAGGAAAACCGAAGGGAAACTGGGGAAAACTGAAGGGAAACTGAGGGAAACCTGAGGGAAACAGGGAAACTGAGGTAAAACTGAGGGAAACTGAGGGAAACAGGGAAACTGAGAGAAAACTGAGGGAAACTGAGGGAAACTGAGGAAAACTGAGGGAAACAGGGAAACTGAGGGAAAACTGAGGGAAACTGAGGGAAACTGAGGAAAACTGAGGAAAACTGAGGGAAACTGAGGGAAAACTGAAGGGAAACTGAGGGAAAACTGAGGGAAACAGGGAAACTGAGGGAAAGTGAGGAAAACTGAAGGGAAACTGAGGGAAAACTGAGGGAAACAGGGAAACTGAGGGAAAACTGAGGCAAAACTGAGGGAAACTGAGGAAAACTGAGGGAAAACTGAGGGGAAAATGAAGGGAAACTGAGGGAAACTGAGGGAAAACTGAGGAAAACTGAGGGAAACTGAGGGAAACTGAGGGAAACTCCTCAACATCCTGCTTGTTGCGCATGAGCTCTGTCTTTGTTTCACGGACGGACACTTATGACCTCATTTAGCTGTAATTAACGACCCGTTTGCATCTGCAGCGAGTTTGAATATGTCATCTTCTAAACAAATGGCCTCTAATGAACGATTCCTCTTCATCTGGTTTTACATACTTCATGTTGATGTGGGAGGAGGCAGAAACATCAGATTTATATCAGATGGAGAATTTTGAGCGTTCAGTCCATCAGCCTGCAGCTCCTCGTCTCAGGTACGTCATTGCTCTCATGAATAAACCTCAACAGAAGCTCATGGACAGAGATGAAACCTTTACATGTTCATTATTGTTTTATCATGTAGCTGATCTGGCAGAGCGTCATTGACTTTTCTGTTGTGTATTATTAGGATTATTTTTGTTTGGTTATTTCTGAGTTCACTCTTAACGTCTCTCAGCTTGCTTATGACCAGTTCTTTGTTATTAGGCTCCGCTTGTGTCTTTGTCCTCTGTGTCCCTCTCTGTGTGTCTCTGTTTATGTCCTTGTGTCTTCTTCCCCACTTTGTCACGTCCCCTGTGTTTAAGTCTCCCTTTGTGTGTCTCAGTGCTGTCTTTGTCTCCCGTCGTGTCGTTGTGTCTCCCTGCTGTCATGTTCTCATGTTCCCCGTGTGTTTCCTTTCCTTTGGTTTAGCTGTCATTCAGTCTTTGCCCGTTAATCTTCCCATATCTGTCAGTGTTCCAAGTTCCTCGTGTCCAGGTTTTCATGTCCGTTTGCTTTACGTTAGCTCTGCCAGCTTAGATTATTGTTTAGTGTCATGTTGTTTCACCTTTGCCCCTTTGTTTTGTTTCATCAGCCTTATTAAACGGCTCGCTTTTCGTTAGTATCCAGTTCTGTCTTCACGTTTAATTTGTCTGCATTTGGGTCCACTCCTCACTGTGCCCGTGCAGACCAGGGCCGTGCAGAGAGGTTTAAAGGGGCGGGTGCTCAAAGTTAAAAAGGGGCACATTGAACCAGGCTGAATAACAACAACACACATTCATCAAGAATCTAATATGGGCAACAAGGCAAAGCAAACGTTGCCGATGTTTTACCTGATGGGTACAATGTTGCTGTTGAGGGGTTGCTGTGGATAGTGCTGGAGGGCAGGGCTGTGTTGATCTGAGACTGTAGACATTAAAAAGTCCATAGGAGAGATGGTAGCTGATTAAACAAGTGTCATGAGATAATAACAAAATGCAAAGATTGGTGACAGCGCTTGGAACCATAAGCCAACAAAAAACTGTGAGAAATAATTTAGGCTCTGCCTGTGAACCAAATTTCCCAGAGGAACCCACCCAAGGGATTAATAAAGTTTTATCTATCTGAATCACTCTTTGCTTCTCTTCTTCCTTCCATCCCATCATTTCATACATATCTCTCCACTTGCTGTCTATGTGAGAACAAGGCACAACTTGCTATTGCAACAAACTATAATTTAATTATCCACACCTAACAACTGTTGCACTTAATGATGACAGAAAAATGTTATAGCCCTGCCTTTAGTAGCCTCACACAGCTCCTACTGTTTCCTCCTCATGTCCTTACCAGGCATGTCTGGACATTGTTATATCAGGAGTAATATTTTTTTTAAATCCATCTAAATAAAACACACACATGCACGCACACACAGTGACATTTTAGACCTTCTTCAGAATACTGTATATACTATCATGCCATCACGGTGCTGATCCAGAATCCTTAGACACTAGAGCTACAATAATAAAGCAATGAGGAGGGGGAAGTAATAAATATGAAATAATGTATTTATGATGATTCCATTTGTTTCACTATCCACTCTGTGCAGGGGCAAAGCTTATTACATTTTTAAACTGTAGAGATACAATAATTTTACTGCTGTAAAATCCAAATTTTGTCTTATTTAAAATATAAATCTAATATAATCTGCTTCTTAATGTATGTTCTTTAAAATACAGCGTGTGTTTTTTAATATATTATAATTATAATAATGCATAATTATGTGGACATGCATATTAGACCGTTTTTTAGTGAAATATAATCCCTCCAGAAAGGCAGGAAAAGCCCGGAAACTTACTTTAAAACTAAATATGTTCTAAAAACTTTAAAACTAAATATGTTCACTAAAACGGTGACAGAGCTACAGACCCATGACAGCCTTACACAGGCAGCCAGCAGCTATGACCAGCACTACATGTGCAGTTAATAAAAGGACAGGTAATGTTTGTCGCGCTGTTGCACACACAGCACGCTCGTTTGTTTCAACATACCAACGTGTACATAATAAGCTAATACTCCTGTGTGCTATACACTACAGTGTACGCTGTACACCTACTTACTGTCGCATCAGTCTGTCTCTGAGTTAATTTGTGTTTCTCCTACAGCTCCGGACCGCAAAAAATGCACGTGCTCTTTGTGAGCTCGTTCCCGGCTCGTAACCAGCGCGTTCTGCCGTCAAGGGCGATCATTGGTTAAATGTGATCATGTGACTGATGCAAGCCAGATCCTTTTATTTAGCAAAACTGTGATTAATAGTTAAATATTATTGTTGAGGGGCACAGACAGGACTCCGCACGCACACACACATTAAAAAAAATAAAAAAGTTGCCTCAACAAAAGGGCACTTTGGGCACCCATCAGGAAAGGGGCGGGTGCTCAAGCCCCTCTAGCCCCCCCCTCTGCACGTGCCTGGTGCAGACCTTGACAACATGTCCCTGATAAGAATATTGCCCACTTACATCACGTTTCTGTTCCTCTCTGAGCTCTGTGGACTTTTGAAAACTTTGTGCTAATGATGAAAAGAAAGATTTTTGTGTCCATCCTTCTTTTTGTGATACTGACGTCTGTGCAGTTTACTCTGAACCTGCAGTTACATTACTTTGCATCTCAGGTGAGGCTGCTGACTGCGCTGACTGTAGTAACTTGTCTAAAAATGTACCTTCTAAATGGGCTAAGTAAACATTGTAATAAAAAGTAATATATTTTAAGTAAAGCTCTGTGTAATTATATTTTGCAGTCTGCTCTGATGCTGCTGCTTTTGTGATCTGCTGCAAATGATATTAATGACGACATCTTCACGGTCTTTCAGCTCTCAGTCATGATCGGACATGGAGTGATCCTCCTGCTGCTCTCAGGTCTGTGAAATATTTCCATCAAAGAACTGTTGAAGACACGATATTGTACCATGACTGTCGAATCTGCCTCCTGTTTACAAAGTAAAGCTGCAAACTGCTCTTTCAAAGGCTTTAAAAGCACACGCTGCTAGGACGTGATAATAAATAAAGTGGACCAAACCCATAGCTTGTTCTGCCTAGTTCAAATTCACAGGAACATAATTATATGAAATTCATCTTGACGCGTCTTCAGTGGGAAAAACGTTTCGTCACTCATCCAACTGACTTCTTCAGTCAAGGAGGCCATTTATGTAAAAACCATCTCTGAGTCGAGGAGGGGGCCTAAGGGTACATCTGTCATGCTGTGATTGCAGCCATTCTCCAACTCTCTGTGAATGGTACTCGTGGTTATTGATCAAAGAATTAATCATTGATCAATGGTGTTACGTGCGTGTGTTGGTGGGTTATCTGTTTCTTAATGTGTGTATGCAAATTCACCTGTGCAGGGGCTCGGCTGTGATTGGTGGACCTAAGGAACAGCCTGATGTAACTGGTTCCTGCTGTGGACGTGAACTATAAAAGGGCAACCGAAGAGCTGCGGTGCAGGGGTGTGTGGCAGACTTCCCGTGCACTTGCCTCAGGTCCAGACGGCGCCGTAGCAATAGCTATTTATTTAAAAGGTCGGGCATGTGTGTGAAGTGTGGAGCAAGTAGGGGTGAGCTGCCGATTATTTTGGGAAGCCTTCTTTTCTCCTGTGTTTTTAGACCAGGGAGGTCAGACTGTGTTATTTCTTTCTTTTCTTTTACTTGAACAGGTCAGAGGGGAACCGAAGCCTAGGTTGAGTTTTGTTTGTTGTGTTGGTCTTAGCTCACCCCGAAATTATACACTCCCACTACCTCGAGTGCCATTGTTGTGAATAAACCATTGTTAAAAGTCCGATGCTGTGGCTGTATCAATTCAATTCAATTCAATTTTATTTATATAGCGCCAAATCACAACAAAAGTCGCCTCAAGGCGCTTCATAGATACAGAGAAAAACCCAACAATCATATGACCCCCTATGAGCAAGCACTTTGGCGACAGTGGGAAGGAAAAACTCCCTTTTAACAGGAAGAAACCTCCAGCAGAACCAGGCTCAGGGAGGGGCGGGGCCATCTGCTGCGACCGGTTGGTGTGAGAGAAGGAAGACAGGATAAAGACATGCTGTGGAAGAGAGACAGAGGTTAATAACAGATATGATTCAATGCAGAGAGGTCTGTTAACACATAGTGAGCGAGAAAGGTGACTGGAAAGGAAAAACTCAATGCATCATGGGAATCCCCCGGCAGCCTACATCTATTGCAGCATAACTAAGGGAGGATTCAGGGTCACCTGGTCCAGCCCTAACTATATGCTTTAGCAAAAAGGAAAGTTTTAAGCCTAATCTTGAAAGTAGAGATAGTGTCTGTCTCCCGAATCCAAACTGGAAGCTGGTTCCACAGAAGAGGGGCCTGAAAACTGAAGGCTCTGCTTGGGCGTGGGAAGTCACGGGACACCCCACTCTTGTTACGGTCATTTCGAGCCGGGTCATAACAAATGGTCATGACTATTTGGATATTAATGATCAGGGAGCTGACGTCCCAGCCCATTGTTCCCTCGGCTGGTTTCAGTCATTATGTAAATGTACTGGTTATAAGGTTGGAGACCTGCAGTCAGCTGATGATGATGAAACATTTCTCCCGCTGAAAACATCCAGATGAACAGAATCAACTTTTTGGGATTTCCCAACCTGGATTGAGCATCAAGACATGATTATGATAAATACATTAAAAACATTAATGGATCAGGTTATAATTATCACTGTTTTTTAGATCAAACATTTTTCTATCAGTTTTGTATCATTGAGGCTTGAAGCCATTTGTTCACGCTGAGCTCTCTGAAGCTCCCACCACAGCGTTTCAGAGTGAACAGCACGCTGATTCTCCTTTTTCAGCCCCTCTGTTAGAGATGCTGCTGTGATGGGACCATAGTCCTCTTGCATGACTCAAGTTTCACTCTAGAATACTTTGTTATACGGAGAAGTTCAATGTCAAATCAGCGATTCTGTCCTCAAATCATTAGGCCTCAATCACCGTGCTGACAGGTACTCGAGGTGGTCCATATGATTAAATGATGCACAGATGATATGTCATGTAGAAGGCACCGAATCACAACAGCAGTCAAGTCGAGACTGAGAGTCCTGTTTGTAACTTTGCATTTCATGTGACTTTATACTGACAAACAAACAAACAACATTTTAAAAGGTTCGAGCACCTTTTTGATTTTTTAATCTACAGAGAATCTTTTGACTGTTTCCCGTGTCGTCACTCAGGTTGTGTGGTGGTCTGTGATCTTCAGCCTGTGCAGCTCCACTACGTCAGTCAATCAATGAACTGGGATGAAGCTGTCCAATACTGCAGACAGACGTACACCGACCTCGTTAACATCCAGGGACCGGCCAATAACTCGGAAGCCCAGCAGGCAGCATCAGGAGGACACATTTGGATCGGACTCAGGAACATGTGGAAATGGTCTCAAACAGGCCTGGTTCAGTCATCCTGGTTCCAGAAATGGGCCCCGAAAGAGCCAGGGACGGGACAGTGTGTCATCATATCTCAGTCTGGGACCTGGTCTACCAGCGATTGTACAGTTCAGAATCATTTCATCTCTTACACTGGTGAGTTTTTTTTAAATTCACCAACATCAGCGTCAAACAAAGTCTATACTCATGCAAGATGCTGCAAACAAGTGACAGTACTGCAAACAGAAAAGAACATAAGCATCAGGACTGTCTCTAAAAACAGTCACTGGTGTGAATCTGTCTATTTTTTCCTTGTTCAGGTGCAACACATCATCAAATCCTGGTTCAGAAACCAATGAATTGGTCTGCTGCTCAGTCTTACTGCAGGGAGAACTACACAGACCTGATAAGCATCAACACAGAGCAGGACAACAACAAGATCGCTCTTCTGATGCTGTCAAACACTATAAACACCCAAACTGCTTGGATTGGTTTGTACAAAACATCGTGGGAGTGGTCAGATGGAAGCGATGCCACGTACACAAACTGGAAATCCGAGGAGCCTAAAGATGATAAGGACTGTGCCGTAATGGAAAAGTCAACAGCTTTCTGGCTCAGTAAAGGCTGTAACGAGAAACATGAGTTCCTCTGTTACCAAGGTGGGTCCTTCATCACTGCTTCTCAGAGTATGATCTTCCTGGTCTGATGACTTCTTATTTCACTGCAGATGTCAAGCCTGCAGAGAAGAACGTGACGCACAACGTGACGCACAACGTGACGCACAACGTGACGCACAACGTGACGCACAACGTGACGCACAACGTGACGCACAACGTGAAGTACAACGTGAAGGTTCAGCTGAGGGCGGGATCTGCAGACCTGAACGACCCGACAGTGCAAGAATCCATCCTGCAGCAGGTCGGAGGTCACGCGATGCCCTGACTCAGTGAGCGCACAGTTATAATAACTGTAATAATAAATGCAGCTACAGGAAGTCGCATTCCTGCAGCTACAGAATCCAATTAAAAAATAAAACATCAAATGAATGGAGCTCCAGAGAGCACACGAAGACCAGTCCATGGATTCAAAGATCTTATGCTGTGAAGTGAAACTGCAAGCGCTGCACCACCATGCTGCCTGCTTTAGTTACCGGGTAAATCTAAACGTATCTCACAATACAGCCAATAAGAAGCTGCTGAGACCTGGAAATAGGGAATTTTCTTTTAGCTGCCACTAAAAAAAATCCATAACTCGAACTTTTGAGAACAGTAACTTGAAATTTTGACTTCCTTTTCTCAAAATTTTGAGTTAGCGCTGCCAATCAGTAATCTACGCACTCAAAACTGGATCGCAACAAATTAGCGCATTGGAGAGTTTGCTGATAGTAACACCATGTGATTCAGCTAATAACACGGGGATTTCATCACTTGTGAAGCCACGATGAAAATAATCAGCAATATTTGCATTGCACTGGCTGCAGCTGAGGGCTTCAGCTTCTGGCTGACAAGGAAATGACATCATTCACGTAGATTACTTATCGGCAGCACTAACTCGAAATTTCGATTTCTTAACTCAAAGTTTTGAAGTAAGTCAAAATTTAAAGTTAATCACTCGAAATTTCGAGTTATTGATACTTTTTTTTTGTAGTGGCGGAAACGGGCTTCCGTAGTTTTGATATCTCTGAGTCTAAACGTATTATTTCGCATGATAGGGTGGGGCCAGGTTTCACAATGAACTCACCCGAAACCCTGGCTGATTGGGACCATATGTTTGACAGTTCATCTTCCAGCAATGATTCTAACTGTATCCAGGTCATTTCATCATATATAGTCAAAGGAGCTTGCAAAGAAAAGCGTCTGGACTTCTTTAAGTTACTTGAAGACGTTTCACCTCTCATCCGAGAAGCTTCTTCAGTTCTAAGGTCAAATGGTGGAGAGTCCCAGATATAAACCTAGTGGGAGTTTCCCCCCGATTGGGACCCACACCCAGTTTCACACCTTGGCTCAGGCAATTAGAGGGTCATCAGGGGGTCCTTTTGTCCCTCTGTGGACGGAAACTCCCACTAGGTTTATATCTGGGACTCTCCACCATTTGACCTTAGAACTGAAGAAGCTTCTTGGATGAAGGTGAAACGCCTTCAAGTAACTTCAAGAAGTCCAGACGCTTTTCTTTGCAAGCTCCTTAGACTACGATGACCTGGATGACTGAGAACCTTCACAGACTTATTGTTTTTTCCATTTATTCTCCGTGTGCTCGCTATGAATATTTTCACTGGTCCCTGATAAAGTCCTTGACCCTTCTTTTCTTTGCAGTTACAGATCAATCTCAACATCACACAGGTTCATATTGCCCTCATTTTAGAATTTGATACTGCTGACCATCGTGTTATCCTTGAAAGGCTGAGATATCAGTCGGGTGGATCAGGGTCTGTTTTGGAGCGCTTCTCTCCTGAATGATGTTTGGCTCTGTGTGCAGGTCCTTCTCCTTCATGCGATGTACCGCCAGGTTTTGTTTTGGGGCCTTTATTGCTGCCGGTTGTGATATTTATCATGGGAGGTGCTATATAAACAAAATCTTACTTTTTAACTTTATTTTTGTAAATTATGAAGGAGCATGTGGTGGACATCAAAGAACTGCAGCCAGACCTGTCATCGTGAATCAGTCGCACTTTATAGCGATACAAACTTCTTTCACCTCGACCAGTCAGTAAGGAGCTTCTGTTGATATATGAAAACTGTGTTTCAGCTGAAGGTGAAGCTGGGGGAGGAAGGCATCACGGAGGAGGTGAAGCTGACGTGAAAGACGCAGCCTGATGGGAAGATTTTCCACAGAGTGGGTCCAACAGAGCCTCCTGGATACTCTGTGGAGGAAGACTGTGACACGGTGTAAACGATTCCTAATTTCTATTGGCTGATGTTCTTCTAGCTGTCTTCACTATCATTACATGATCTGTGGATTAAACTTTCTTTAATTCCACAACAGGAACAGGTAATTATTTTATGGCTACAATATATTCTGCATCATTAATGATATAATCTATAGTATTGATCCTGCATTAAGATGTTTATTAAAACCTGCTGGCTTTACATTAACCTTCTATTACAGCTACAGCTAAGACCATTTTATACACATGGCATTTTGTGCTCATTAAAGAGTTAAAGCTCAGTCATTAAAGGTCTCAAGCTTTGTTTGGCGCGAATGTCCAGGCAATCTACTGTAGGTGACTTAGAGCAACAGAAGGTTAAAACTGCAAACACGCTTACAAAACACATATAGTTCATATAATCTAGAAACAGGCTTGAGTGGAGGCCTGAATGTATTCAGCTTCTTGTTGTAACCTGTAGCATTTGAGTTTGCTTAGTAACAGATGACAGAAGATGGGTCAACAGGAGCACGAGTCCACCTCCAGGGCCTGAAATCATCGCCATATTTGGGAAAAGATGTTAGAAAAAGGAACTTCTGTGTCTGACCTTAGCTCTCAAAATTGCTCATTGTCTGTTCAAAATGCAAATGATGTTCTTAGAAATACAAAATATGTTATTAGAACGCGTGACGGGTTTAACGCTGACGTTATATAAACTATTCTCTGTGTGTTTACGGCAGAAGAAGTCTGCAGATGTGGTGCTGTGTACTTCTTCCCACACGTGTGTTCTTAATAAACTCTTCATCTGATTGCACTCTGCTGGGCCTCCACTGGTTTGTTTTTGTGCCACTTGTCGAATTCGGGACACTGTACTCGTACAATGTCACACCTGCTCGAAAGCATGAAAATGTTCTGAACGTTTTGCTGGAAATAAACTGTCAAACACATGTGCATTACCATGTCTGTTCTTACCTTATCAGACAGCTTTAGTTCCCCGAGCTGAGCACATGTTGTAAGTAGAAAGAGAGCATATTTCTCCTATACCGGCTTCCCTTCACGTTTTGACAGGTCTGACTGTGGGAGAATTACAGCAGATCCACAGTTTCTGAAATACCTGCCAACAAAAACTGTTTTGCTGGGTTTGAACTTGCCTTGAGTCTGTTGTATTGTGTGAGTCACAGCTTATATACATGAGTAACAAACTGGCAGGTGATTGTGATGTGCTGTGACTTGAAGATCAGCAAAATAAGAATAAAATAAAGCTTTAAATGACAAAGTATAACATTTGGATTCAAATTAGCAGAGTAAAAGTCAAAAGTAGCACAAATACTTCAACAAAGTACGAGTAGGCTGTGTAAAACTGCTCTTCACTAAAGTAAGTAAAGTAAATTCATGTCTGTAACATCGGTCTCAACATTTTAAAAAGAGTTAGAACTCGTAACTATTTCATAAATTTCAATGAAACCAAGCAGGATGAGAAGTTACAGTCTCACATCTGTAGGGGACTGAACAGGGCTGGACTGGGACAAAAAATCGGCCCGGGCATTTTGACTAGAGACCTGCCCACCAAAAATGTGACGTCATTCAGGGGTAAAACCGCAAAGGATTCTGGGAACTTGTGGCAAGCGGTACTAGCGCATGCAGGCTTTCAATTGAACTCAGTTACACAGCGATCAAAAGAAACACAAAAAATGGCAAGAAACTGTTGTATTATTAACTGCAATAGCTGGTGTTGTGCCAAAAACTGATTGTCTGCCAAAAACTGATTGCTCGTATTTAAATTGCTATAAGTAACTTGTTGGGCTATAATATGTGAAACATATGTCAAATGCTTCCCTCATAGATGACATAAAGTCATACTGAGCTACAAACAACATTAGTGTAACAAGGTAGAAGCCGCAATCAGTCTTTGGCAGTGACTTTTATATAACCTTTATTTATGCCGTTAAAAAAAAGTCTAATTAACATTAAAAATGTCTATCGTAAGTAGTTGGACAGCAGAAATGGCTCAAATATTACAATAGTTCTGTAAAAATATTTAAAGTGGGGATAAAGGACCGGATTAGTTATAATGTAAGTACAATAACACAGAGTTGTAAAGATACTTGAAGAAACAGATAGTTTTTTAATTCCATATATAGCCCCTTTGTAAACGCTGTTCACCGAAGTCTATTTACCAACATAGATATTACACATAAAAAATACACGCAAACATTGGAAATCACTTTTTGGCACAACACCTGTTGCATGACAGCCACGGAAAGCCGACGGGTAAAGAGATCGGTTGTTATCGGATTATGTCGTGGAAATTGTTTAAGCCATGTTTCCGAAGTAACAAAGAGCCGATGGATGGTCTATAAGATTGCTAAACAAGGGGGAGGGTGCATCCGACCTCCTCGGCTGTAATTGGTCCAGCCCAGAGTCGATCATGACCAATTGGCCAATCCAACACCTTTCATTATTTATACCCTTCCAATAATAATAATAATAAAAAAAATCGATCGGCCCATAAAAACAAAAAATCCAGCTATGGGACTGAATGTGTGACAGATGTGAAGAGAGGGATCAGTCAGGTCAGAGAAAATCTGATTGTGTTTAACTGTAACAAAGTATCTGTGTCACCTCATTGTTCATCTGTTAGAAGCCGCTCACTCTTATCCTGATCGAGTTTAAAGGAGCTGCCATGTTTGGTCTTTTTTACATGACACCATGAGAGGCAGAAAGACTCAGCAATCCAGTCACAGCAGCCCAAACCCTGGAATGTGCATGTGTTCAGAAAATAAATGGTTTTATGTTTTTATGAGTGATGTCATCCCTTTAAACAGCTTGGACTGCAGCCTCAGACTCGGAGAATCATTCGTTTTATCGATCACTGTAATTAATAAAACCCCACAGCTATCAACCGTCGTGATACTTTATCTTTGTTGAGACAACGCCGGTCTCTGCGATTCTTTTGGTCCTGGTAGAGATCACTCTGAGATGTTTCCATGTTTTACACAATCCTTTTATTACCCATTATTCTTACAGATACATCTGGAGATCATTACACTGCATTCCTATGCAGTCCTATGCTAAAGGCTGATCTAAAGAACTCCACACAACAGTTACAGTTATAACCTCTGGTCTCCGACCCCCTACAGTAAACACCCCCACAATGGAAATACACTAGTACAGTGGCCAAGGGCGCTGACACCCTGACCCCCACCTCCTTTTAAGGTAGTGTCCATTTGCCCTTTGTCTGCCCCTCACCCTCAGTAACTCTTGTTTCATGCCCTGGGGGTGGGGGTTGATTTTCCTTCTGCCCTGCACCTCAGTTCTTTGTTCCCATCCAAGGCCTATTTTCTATTTTGTATACTTACACCCATTACCACAATATTATAATGTTGCAAGGAATCACAACTATATTCTCTTTAACGTTGATGTACATTAAGGAATCTATTCTCAACAATCTTAAACATGTATTTTTCTCCTGCAGTCAGCTACAACCAACGTAGCCCGTCTGTGTCGAAGATACTTGTAGTGCCTGGCGCGCACAGTCAGGTTAGTCGGGTCTGTAATGATAAGCAGCTGTTGCTATAAGTTGCTATAAGTTTCACTGACACGTAGGGTCTCTACGCGTCAGTGAGTCTGCTGCACTCTCTCCAGGTCTGAGCTCAGCTCCTCATCATGTCGGGCTCCAGAAGAACTGTGGACGATATCAGGCTCTTGTTTCAGTCCCGCAAAGGCTTCGATTCGCAGCAGATTACGGATTTTTACAACAGCTGGGCTGAGACGTACGAACAGGTGAGGAGAAAGAAAGGCCTCCTGGGCTGACTCTGTGAACCGATAAATAAATATCAAACGCGCTTTAACTGGTCTTTGGACTCAGTCTGGCAGTGAAGACCAGTTCTTACCGTTTCTTCTCAAATAATCAGAATGTTTCCGCCCTGACCTCAAGCAAAAAAACAAAAAAACCCGAAAACTTTCAGATTGGACCTGAGATTTTCTCCTGCTAACCCTAAACTCACAGGTGTGGAGCTGACGGAGTGAGCTGCTCTTCTTTTTCTTCGATAAACCAGATGAAATATTCACAGTTTAGTCGTTTGACATCGAGTTGTAAGAGCAGATTATTTAATCTAAGAAAGTTTTAAATACAAAATGAGCGCTCAGAGCTGGCATCGTCATCTATCGAGCCCGGATTAGGTCGCAGTGCGCTCTGTTCTCTGCTGCCAGAGTTCACCAAAGAGACACAGCTGTGGAGCAAATCAGCGTAATGATTCATTTATAAAAATACCAGTTTATATAAAAAGATGCAGTCGGGTCGTTTCATGAGGCAGAAACTCCTGAACTAAATAATAAAGTGTAAGCGCATCTTATTTCTCTCTGAAAACATCAGAGGGGACATGGTGCGTTACAAAGCCCCGACGACGGAGGATCGATCCAGAGGAGAGTTTCATTCAGTAGCGGTTTTAGATACGGGCGACACGGGCGGCTGCCCGGGGCGGCATCGTGGTGGGGTATCGGCAAAAAAAATATAAAATGCTCGTACTCATGCTGCCCCGACGTCAACCAGCGCATATTGGGAATGTCACAGGCACCGATCGGCTTTCTATCGCCCATTTGCTGGGAGTAAGGGCGCCCTTCGTTTGCGAGGTACGCCTGCTACTTGGGGCGCAGAGAGGAGAGGGCAGGGCGGCGGGGGATTTTCTGACCGACTGGAGCAGCTTACAGATACATCTGGAGATCATTACACTGCATTCCTATGCAGTCCTATGCTAAAGGCTGATCTAAAGAACTCCACACAACAGTTACAGTTATAACCTCTGGTCTCCGACCCCCTACAGTAAACACCCCCACAATGGAAATACACTAGTACAGTGGCCAAGGGTGCTGACACCCTGACCCCCACCTCCTTTTAAGGTAGTGTCCGTTTGCCCTTTGTCTGCCCCTCACCCTCAGTAACTCTTGTTTCATGCCCTGGGGGTGGGGGTTGATCCTTCTGCCCTGCACCTCAGTTCTTTGTTCCCATCCAAGGCCTATTTTCTATTTTGTATACTTACACCCATTACCACAATATTATAATGTTGCAAGCAATCACAACTATATTCTCTTTAACGTTGATGTACATTAAGGAATCTATTCTCAACAATCTTAAACATGTATTTTTCTCCTGCAGTCAGCTACAACCAACGTAGCCCGTCTGTGTCAAAGATACTTGTAGTGCCTGGCGCGCACAGTCAGGTTAGTCGGGTCTGTAATGATAAGCAGCTGTTGCTATAAGTTGCTATAAGTTTCACTGACACGTAGGGTCTCTACGCGTCAGTGAGTCTGCTGCACTCTCTCCAGGTCTGAGCTCAGCTCCTCATCATGTCGGACTCCAGAAGAACTGTGGACGATATCAGGCTCTTGTTTCAGTCCCGCAAAGGCTTCGATTCGCAGCAGATTACGGATTTTTACAACAGCTGGGCTGAGACGTACGAACAGGTGAGGAGAAAGAAAGGCCTCCTGGGCTGACTCTGTGAACCGATAAATAAATATCAAACGCGCTTTAACTGGTCTTTGGACTCAGTCTGGCAGTGAAGACCAGTTCTTACCGTTTCTTCTCAAATAATCAGAATGTTTCCGCCCTGACCTCAAGCAAAAAAACAAAAAACCCCGAAAACTTTCAGATTGGACCTGAGATTTTCTCCTGCTAACCCTAAACTCACAGGTGTGGAGCTGACGGAGTGAGCTGCTCTTCTTTTTCTTCGATAAACCAGATGAAATATTCACAGTTTAGTCGTTTGACATCGAGTTGAAAGAGCAGATTATTTAATCTAAGAAAGTTTTAAATACAAAATGAGCGCTCAGAGCTGGCATCGTCATCTATCGAGCCCGGATTAGGTCGCAGTGCGCTCTGTTCTCTGCTGCCAGAGTTCACCAAAGAGACGCAGCTGTGGAGCAAATCAGTGTAATGATTCATTTATAAAAATACCAGTTTATATAAAAAGATGCAGTCGGGTCGTTTCATGAGGCAGAAACTCCTGAACGAAATAATAAAGTGTAAGCGCATCTTATTTCT
>NC_142114.1:30460000-30507500 GCF_056152115.1 Neolamprologus brichardi | reverse complement strand
AGATTTATATTTACAGTATAATACTGCATGTACAGGTAGCTGTGTTGTGAACTGTAACTGAATATCAGAGAATCTCAGAGAATCTCACCATAATAATGCAAGATCTACACACTTTCAATTGACAAACCAACATCTAATTCTTAAAATATTTAGATCATGGAAATTAGGTATCAAAATATTAGATACCATAAAAACTTGAATAAATAGTAAATTTTCTAACAAATAGAAAACAATGTTATTTAATGTTATTGTGTTGTTATTATTATATTTTATTTTTGTAAATATAATGGCAGATAAATTGCATCATCAACAATTATTGAGGTCATGTACATATATTGTGTCGATATATCGATTATTGTGATAGGCCTACTGTTTTGGTATCATAACAAGCTTGTCAAACATGCATGACCACTAAGCAATGTCTAAGCAGTAGTACCGGTCTGAATGACAACAAACATAACTAGTGTTTTGGAAAATCTGTTAGAAAACAGTTATTTCAATAATTATGATTAGCATGTGACACAGACACTGCATAAAAAACTACAACAACAAATACTTACTTTAGGAGGATGGGGGAGGGCAGCGTGAGGTTGAGACTTTGACATCTGTAAGAAACAAATTCATGTATTACAAACAAGTCACTTAAAAATACATTAATGTGGCAGACTGTTCCCTGTTCAGATGCAGTGTATAAGTACAATCAGGGCTGTCACAACAATGGGGTGGGGCCAAGTGGCTGCAACCCTAGGTACAATGTGCAGGTATATATAATTACATATAATATATGTGAATAAAGCAAGAATCTGTTCAGGTTAGTCACTGTGCTGACTGATGCTTGCTAGGTTTATATGATTGCAAACTGCACAAAAACAACAACAGCAACAACATTAATGACAAACAAAATTACTTACATTTATGTAAATCTCACATCAGGAAGATCTGCATTCGATTTCATGGGCTGAAATAAATAGGCAGAAACATTACTGCTAAAAAAAACAAAAAGTACGTCACAATATAATTAATTAAGTTACATATTTTGATTACCAAATTATGGAAGCGTGGAGCTGCCACCCAGGCAAAAGAAAAATAGAGCTATGTCACGTTATAACGTGAAATGTTTATTGTTCTAACATTATGCTTTTCATGTTTGTATAATATAATATCACGTTATTACAATATACATAATTATCACGTTCGCACAATATTGTACGGACGTGATAATTATGCACATTTTTCGTACAATGTTGTTCAAACATGTTGTTCAAACGTGAAAAGTATATTGTATAAACATGATAGTATATTGTTAGAACGATAAACTTTTCACGTTATAACGTGATATACTTATATTTCTCTTTTGCCTGGGTGGCAGCTCTACGCTTCCGTGCCAAATAAGCGAGAATAAAGTAATATTATATGAGAAAAGGCACCTGCTAGCTTGATGATGGAGGCTTCTTAGACCGGCCACCCGCCTTTTGGCTTCTTGTCGCCACTCCACCAAATAAAGGTCCGTTTCCTCCATGCCGGCTAATTATTCATCCTCATTAAAATCTCGTATATGTTCAGTTGGCAGAATTGAGAATTTTACATCTTCCAACCACTTAATTAACGCGAACATAATCGGCTTGTTTCTTCCCGTCTCCTGTATCCGGCCGTTCCTCTTTTTTTTTTTTTTTTTAACTTTATTTATCACATTTTAGACATACAGTCGAGCAAAACAGGGATCACATAAAATATGACATTGTGGTAGTACAATGAGGAACAGAGAGAGTGACAAGGACAGTGAGACAAAAGTGAGTACAAAAAATAAAATAAATTAAGGGGAACATAAATAAACAAAAGTTTGCAAGAGCCAAAATCAAGTTAGCAGTTTCAATCGGTTATAGATGTTAACAGTCTTGAGAGCCTTAGTGTTTTTTGATGAGGAGATTGTCCTTATATATTGTGCAAGTTCCATTTTTAATACAAGAAGTTCAGGCTTTCTGCCGAGGACTTTGCTTTTGTGTATATGAAATTTTGCCAAAAATAAAACCAAATTTATAAAGAAGAAAGCATCATTGTCCTTGTCTTTAAAATTATAATAGCCAAAGATAACATCCTTATAGTATAGTTGAAGATTAGGGAGAACAGAGTCAGTAATAAACTTGTGGAAATCCTTCCAGAATTTACATGTAAATTTACATGACCAAAACAGATGAGAAACTGTTTCAGGTTGCTCTTGACAGAAGGTACAATTTACATTTATTTCAGCCATAAATTTGGACAAATATTGTTTGGTAGGGTAAAATTTATGAATCAACTTAAAGGAAATCTCTTTAATTTTGTTTGTTAAGAAAAACCTTTGTGGTAAAGTCCAAACTTTTTTCCATTCAATATCTGTTACAAAATTGGCCCAATAAAATATGGCTGATGGAACAGAGACCATTGCATCCTGAAAGAGAGATCTTATTTTGGTATTTATAGATTTATGAGAAGAAAAGCAAACATTGCCAAGAGAAGAATGTAACACATCCGGGGGAGTGACCTGTAGTGGAGCACTGTGGGAGCATCTGTGTAACATGGACAGACCCGATGGGATGGCATCGAACACTATTGAGAATTCTTTAGGCGTTATCGGTACATTGTATCTCCTGAGGAACTCAGAGTAATTATATAAGAGTCCATCTTCTCTATATAACTGACTAACCAAGATTATTCCATTATTAAACCAGTTATTTAAAAAAAGAGTTTTATTTTTATAAATAATATTGCAGTTATTCCAAATAAAACAGTTTTGTGGAGAGAAATTGTGTTTGTAAATCAGCGCCCATGCCAAAAGAATTTGTTGATGAAAGTGAGAAAGTTTCAGTGGTATTTTTGGAATACTATAATTGCAGAGCAGTAGGAAGTTAAGGCCACCTAAATTAGAGAACACATGATGTGAGATAAAGTTCCAGATAGAAGTGGGATTTCTTAAATACTTTTTAATCCAGTTTATTTTAAAGGTGTTGTTAAGAGCACCGAAATCAATAAAATTTATACCTCCTTTATCATATGAATTTAAAGCTACTGATTTACGCAAGTAGTGAGTTTTATTTTTCCATAAAAAATTGTATAATAATTTGTTAATTGACTTACAGGTTGTATTATCAACATGTAGTGACTGGGCAGCATAGGTTAGACGGGAGATACCTTCAGCCTTCGATAGCAGAACTCTACCCTTCAACGACAGGTCTCGCTGTAGCCAATGATTAAAGATTTTTTGGGATTTATCTATAATAGGAATGAAGTTTGTGGAGCATCTGGATTGCTCATTTTTTATTATTTGAATTCCAAGGTATCTTACAGAGTTTCTTACAGGTATTCCATGAATTGAAGTTGCTAAACAACTTTTAACTGGTAAAAGTTCACATTTATGCAGGTTGAGTGAAAGTCCGGAGGCTTTAGTGAATGGCTGTATATTGTTAATGGCCACTGAAACTTGCGAGGCGTCTCTGAGGAAGAGAGCTGTATCGTCTGCCAGCTGACTTATGAGTATTTCTCTGTTAGCAATAACCAGGCCTTTTAAAGAACTGAGTTTAATGTATGAATTAAGGAGTTGCACAGAAAGAAGGAATAAATATACGAATAGGGGGCAACCCTGCCTCACTCCACGCTTTAGAGAGAATCTTGGGGAAATACCAGTGGCAAGCTTTATGGAGCTGTTACTATTGGAATACAGTGTCCGAACGGCATTACAGAACGACTGACCAAACCCAAATTTATTTAAAGCAGTAAAAATAAACTCATGCTCTAAGGAGTCGAACGCCTTGTAGAAATCTAAAAAAAGAATAAGACTATCATCCTGTACAAGTTCTGGGTAATCTATTATGTCTAAAATTAATCTTATGTTGTTTGAGATATGACGATTCTGCATGAAACCAGACTGACTCTCATCAATAACTTTATCTAATACAGGTTTCATTCTATTAGCCAGGATTTGTGCCAATATCTTATAATCATTATTCAGTAAAAAGATTGGTCGCCAATTGTCTAAGAGCAAAGGATCCTTTCCTGGTTTTGGAATGAGGGTGATCAAACCTTGACATAAAGTGGGAGGGAGTGCACCTCTATCCATACTTTCCTTAAAGACTTCTAAAAGAAACGGGGCTAAACTGTCAGCGAACTGTTTGTAAAACTCGGCAGTAAGGCCGTCAGTTCCAGGTGATTTGTTAATCTTTAGATGTTTTATAGCATCTGCAACCTCAATCAAAGAAATTGATCTGTCGCAAAGCTGACTATCCTCCTCATTCAGCTGAGTAATTTTGTCTAAAGAATTAAAAAAAAGTCAGACAAGCTTCAGGGCAATAACTAGAAGAATAAAGTTTGCAATAAAAGTTTGAACAATATTTTGCTATGGTATCCTTATCATTAGAAATTGTCCCATTAATATTTAGTTGTAGGATGGAGTTGGTGTTAGATTGATGCTTTTCAAGTCTGAAAAAATAGGCTGAATTCTGCTCTCCTTCTTCGAGCCATTTCCTGCGAGACCGAATAAATGCTCCGTCAGCCTTGCGTTTGTAAATCTCATCTAACCTATGCTGCAGGTCAACCAGTTTTATCTTATCAGATTCACTGAGGGTGTCTATTGGTTTGGAAGTAAGGCATGTGATCTTTTGTATCACTTGCGTCTCATCAGATCTTCTTTTTTTTGCTAAATCACTGCTATATTTTCTAAAGAATTTTCCAATTTCATATTTCAAAAGTTCCCAGTTACTACAAAATGTATTATTTGTGAGAGCTTTACTCCAATAAAGTTTAATGAATCTCTGAACTTCACAAATCACTTCTTTATGCTCAAGAATGGTACTATTTAACTTCCAGTAAGAGGTTTTAGTGATTAGGGAGGATGACAACGGGATTGATAAGCTAACCATTTTGTGGTCTGAGAGTGGTGTAGGATAAATATCCGTTTTAACTTTTTCTAAATCTTTTGAGATAAGCCAAAAATCGATACGTGAGTGTCTGGTTTGAGTCTTATTACACCATGTATAAGCTATCTGAGATGAATGAGAATCCCTCCAAGAATCGACTAAGTTGAATCTTTGTGCAAACAGTCTTATGAATGAGTTAGAGTCTGAACTTCTAGAAGGCCATCTGTCCAAATAGCTGTTAAACACTGTATTAAAGTCTCCACCAAAAATAATAAAAGAATTGGGATATTTAGATAACCAGCGCAGTAGGCGCTCCTCCAACCTATCAAAATATAGTTTATTCTCCCTCTGACAGTTAAAACCATACACATTGACTAAAATATAGATAGAGTGTGCAGCCTCAACTATTAGAAAAATGTAATGACCATCTTTATCTATGTCAGAATACAGGATTTTACCATTAAATCTTCCTTTAAGTATGCAGACACCAGCAGCATGCTCTGTACCATGGGACATCCACAGATCATCTCCCCATTGCGATCTCCAAAATTTTTTTTCTTGTTCTGTTGAGTGAGACTCTTGTATAAAACAGAAATCTGAATTGAACTGCTTGCAAAACAAAAAAATAGCCTTACGTTTAACATTGTTTCTTAAACCTCTTGCATTTAAAGAAATAACAGACAGAGACATAATGATAGTAACAAAAATTAAAAGTGACAAATAAGAAAAAGCTTAGACCAAGTAAATGAAGAACAGTTGAATTGGGAACCTGGTCACTTAAGAGAGTCCTATATAAGATGAGAACTGCAACCCCTGAGTAAGGAAATTGTGAACTTGAATAATAATAGGAATACAATAGCCTAAATTGCAGCCAAACTGAAGACCAATAAACTTATAACAAATAAACTGCATCAGTTTAACTCTGATCGTTTTATGAGTCCAACAACAAAAACAAACAAACAAAAAAAGAACGGCAGTGAAACCAAGTTAATCTTAAGATACTTCAGTTTTCACCTTAAAATACCTTGGATCAAATTATAGGGGTGGAAAAATCTCTTTTCCCTCCACGAACGCACGACCTCCTACGAAGAACGCCAGCTTGTTTTCTTTGCGCGCAGCTTCCACAGACGGCCAGAGTCTGTTTCTTCGGGCGCGGTCGTCAGGGGACAGATCCTCAGCCAGCTTTAGGTTGTTACCTTTCAGGTAGGTGGACTTCTTAGCAGCGCGCCAGACAGCATCGCGGTAGATCCTGGATGTAAACTGAATGATGATTCCCCTGGGTTTGTCACGGCTGGGGCGGCAGTCGTGTGGAGGTGAGGAAGGAGGATCCAAAAGCAGACAGTGGCGGAGGTGCAAGTGGGTTTTATTTACAGTGCACAAATAACCAAGGTGTGGGCAGAACTGAACATAAACCTAAACTGGAAAAGCTAATACAAAAGGAGGACATGGAGCGAGGGGCAAAGAGACGCGGAGCAGAGACACAAATGAACACAGACGACGCGACGAGAAGCACAGGCAGACACCAACTATAAATACACACACCAGGTAATCAGGAAATGGCACACAGGAGGGCAACACAGCTGGGAGGAATCAGGGCTGATGGGACAGGGGAAATGTAAACTGAACATACTCACATCAGACAGAGACCTTCACAATAAAACAGGAAACTCAGACACGAGGAACCAAACAAGACACAGAACTAAACAGACAGCTTCACAAACAGGCGGGGTGACACGATAGACAGACAGAGACACAGACACAGACTCAAAGGCAGACCGAATATAACACATAGAACTCAAACAATAATAATCAACATCATCATAATAAACTAGAAAATGATAATAAACTGAAAGCGCTGGGTCACCGACCCAGGACCATGACAGTACCCCCCCCTCAAGGGCTGGCTCCAGACAGCCCAGCAGAAACACAAAAACTGACCAAAACAAAACAGAAAACAACCCGACCAGGGCGGGCGGAGGGGGTCCAGGACGGAGGGACAGAGACCAAAAGGCCCAGATGGCCAAGTTTAGGGGGCCGACAGCGCAGGAGGCCAAAACAGTTCAGTTCCGGAGGCCGACCATGCGAATGGCAGTGGCAGTGGGGCAGGTCCGGAGGCCGGCCACGCAGTAGGCAGTGGCGTGGAAACAGTTCTGGGGCCAACCGTGCAAACGGCGACGGCGAGGAAGCAGTTCTGGAGGCCGACCGTGCGGACGGCGACGGCGACGAGGAAGCAGTTCTGGGGGCTGACCGTGCGGACGGCGACGGCGGCGGGAATGCAAGTCCGGGGGCCGGCCACGGTGACAAAGCTGCCGACCGTGCGGACGGTGACGGCGGCGTGAAAGCAAGTCCGGGGGCCGGCCACGGTGACAAAGATGCCGACTGTGCGGACGGTGACGGCGGCGTGAAAGCAAGTCCGGAGGCCGGCCACGGTGACGAAGATGCCCAACATGCGGCCTGGCAGATGACCGACGGTGTTGAGGCGGCAGTTGGGGACCTGAAGGCTGCGTGGCCTTCGCAGCACCAGACGAGACGGAAGCTGAGGCTGGACCAGACGAGACGGAAGCTGAGGCTGGACCAGACGAGACGGAAGCTGAGGCAGAGGCTGGACCAACCAGACGAGACGGAAGCTGAGGCAGAGGCTGGACCAACCAGACGAGACGGAAGCTGAGGCAGAGGCTGGACCAACCAGACGAGACGGAAGCTGAGGCAGAGGCTGGACCAACCAGACGAGACGGAAGCTGAGGCAGAGGCTGGACCAACCAGACGAGACGGAAGCTGAGGCAGAGGCTGGACCAACCAGACGAGACGGAAGCTGAGGCAGAGGCTGGACCAACCAGACGAGACGGAAGCTGAGGCAGAGGCTGGACCAACCAGACGAGACGGAAGCTGAGGCAGAGGCTGGACCAACCAGACGAGACGGAAGCTGAGGCAGAGGCTGGACCAACCAGACGAGACGGAAGCTGAGGCAGAGGCTGGACCAACCAGACGAGACGGAAGCTGAGGCAGAGGCTGGACCAACCAGACGAGACGGAAGCTGAGGCAGAGGCTGGACCAGGCGACGGCGTGGGTGGAGACACTGACGCTGGACCAGGCGACGGCGTGGGTGGAGACACTGACGCTGGACCAGGCGACGGCGTGGGTGGAGACACTGACGCTGGACCAGGCGACGGCGTGGGTGGAGACACTGACGCTGGACCAGGCGACGGCGTGGGTGGAGCTGAGACCGGACCAGGCGACGGCGTGGGTGGAGCTGAGACCGGACCAGACAAAGGCGAAAGCGAAGGCGGACCAGGACCAGACGAAGGCAGAGCTGGAGCTGGACCAGACGAAGGCGGAGCTGGACCAGGACCAGACGAAGACGAAGACGGAGCTGGACCAGACGAAGGCGGAGCTGGACCAGGACCAGACGAAGCAGATGAGGCAGAGGCCGGACCAGGCGACGGCGAAGTTGATGGTGGTGAAGCCGGACCAGGCGACGGCGAAGTTGATGGTGGTGAAGCCGGACCAGGCGACGGCGAAGTTGATGGTGGTGAAGCCGGACCAGGCGACGGCGAAGTTGATGGTGGTGAAGCCGGACCAGGCGACGGCGAAGTTGATGGTGGTGAAGCTGGACCAGGCGACGGCGTGGATGATGGTGGTGGAGACTCTGAGGCTGCAGCTGGCGTGGGCGATGATGGTGGAGACTCCGAGGCTGCAGCTGGCGTGGGTGGAGACTCCGAGGCTGCAGCTGGCGGCAGCGTGGAAGCCGGAGACGGAGGCGCTGCAGCAGGCGGCGGCGTGGACAAAACAGTGGATACGGCTGCTGCTGCAGGCGTGGATGCGGCCGCTGGTGGAGCAGCTGGTGGCTGGACGGGCTCCTCGGGCCCTCCAGCTGGCGAAGCAGGAAGCTGGCTAGGTTCTCCTGAACCTCCAGCTGACGAGTCTTGGGGCTGGACGGGCTCCTCGGGCCCTCCAGCTGACGAGTCTTGGGACTGGACGGGCTCCTCGGGCCCCCCAGCGAAAACAGTCTCAGAACCAGTGGGCACTGGAGCCCCTGGCACACACAGGACAGAACCAGCAGGTGCGGGGACCTCTGGCAGACGCAGAACAGAACCAGCAGGTGCGGGGACCTCTGGCGGGCACAGAACAGACTGCAGCTGCGCGGAGCACCGACCCTGCTCAGGCAGCGACAGCCGGGTGCAGTCCTCAGCTGGGTTCTTAGCCTCCAGGGGTCCAGAGTCTGCTGGGGGCCGAAACCCAGCCTCTGGGGAGGCCCTGGGGCGAATAACCGTATCTAAATTAGCCAGTTTCTGAGAAACTAGAGTGGTTTTATTGGGTTTGTCTCTCCGCTTAAAATGGGTGCTAGGAACGGGATTCAAAATGGGTGGCACAGACACAGCCTCCAGTATGGAGGGAGCGAGTGACCGGGCTAATGGAATAGATGCAGGCTGGGCTAATGAACTGGCTAAAGGCTGATGTACTGTTTGAGGTGAGACTGGAGTTGGTAGTGGAGTGGATGAAACCCAGTCAGTTACTGTTTTGGATGTTTTGAAAATGCCAACTTGTGAGAGGTCAGTTACCACGAAGGTAGGTAAGCGCCGTGAACTGTCTCTACTCTCCCCATGAACAGCCCCAGAAAAAACAGTCCCAGAAGCACCAGCGTCCTTAAAACTCACCACAGCTGGTCGCACAGGGGTCCCTGAATCCGGCTGTGGGGTGAAGCGCCGGTGGCGCGAATGTTTCCTCCCCACCGCTGACGGCTCCAACAGGCAGGGAAAAACCCCTGGGGGGTCGGGCCGTGAAACCTCCGGTGGGTGAATCTGAGACGGCTGCTTTGTGGCGGTCGTTGTCCGTTGTTGCGGGGCAGAAGCTTCCGAAGCTTGCACCGCTTCCCGGGCTTTATGCAGATCAGCGATTAAGTCAGTAAATCCCCGGACCTGGTGGAGATAGGGATTTCCGGCCAGGATAGCCTCAATTGCATTTATCCCCACAACCTTCGCTCGTGCATTGGAGGTGTGGGTTACCCAGTCCACCAGGCGTAGGGCGCGTGTGAGGTCGCTCTCCCCGGACAAAGCTGCTGGATCCATCTTGTGGTCGCGTCGTACTGTCACGGCTGGGGCGGCAGTCGTGTGGAGGTGAGGAAGGAGGATCCAAAAGCAGACAGTGGCGGAGGTGCAAGTGGGTTTTATTTACAGTGCACAAATAACCAAGGTGTGGGCAGAACTGAACATAAACCTAAACTGGAAAAGCTAATACAAAAGGAGGACATGGAGCGAGGGGCAAAGAGACGCGGAGCAGAGACACAAATGAACACAGACGACGCGACGAGAAGCACAGGCAGACACCAACTATAAATACACACACCAGGTAATCAGGAAATGGCACACAGGAGGGCAACACAGCTGGGAGGAATCAGGGCTGACGGGACAGGGGAAATGTAAACTGAACATACTCACATCAGACAGAGACCTTCACAATAAAACAGGAAACTCAGACACGAGGAACCAAACAAGACACAGAACTAAACAGACAGCTTCACAAACAGGCGGGGTGACACGATAGACAGACAGAGACACAGACACAGACTCAAAGGCAGACTGAATATAACACATAGAACTCAAACAATAATAATCAACATCATCATAATAAACTAGAAAATGATAATAAACTGAAAGCGCTGGGTCACCGACCCAGGACCATGACAGGGTTGGTTGTTGTTGGACTTCTTGGGCCCGATGCGGTGGACGGTGTCAACGACGTCGGGGAATTTATCTTGCATCTCCGGTAGGACTGATCTACAGACTTTGATTACCTCCTGCCGCATATCCTGCTTGTCCCTCTCGGTCAGACCGTAGAGCTTCAGATTCCAACGGCGTGAATAGCTCTCCAGGTGAGAGATGCGCTTTTCCTGTGCTTCAGCGATTGCTTTATATTTTTCGAGCTGTGCCTCAACACTGACAACTCTGCTCTTCATATCATTTAACTCAGCACAGACAGCATCAAATGACTCCTTAACAGCTGTGATATGTTCAGTGTTCTCTTGGACAGCTTTTTTCATCTCGGAGATGGCTATGGAGTTGTTACTCACCATTTTTTCAAGAGTGTCCGACCTCGAGTTAATCAACATGGTAAGTGATGAGAGCTGGGAGAGAACCGTAGATGTCTCCGTATCCGCAACTTTTCTTAGCTTACCAGCGGGAGAGGCACATGGAGTGATAGGGAGAGGGGGAAACTCTTCTTCCATCCGTGAATACTGAAGCGGTTCGGAAACTGCCTCCAAATAGTCGTGCATGGAGTCGATGAGAGTATTTTTAGTGTCGGCGGGCATCTCAGTAGCGAGAGAAGACTGAGCAGCTTGGCTAACATTAGCAAGCTTGCTAACGGAGCCGCTGTTAGCATGCAACTTCTTAGATTCGGACTTTCTCTTCTCGGGTTTGCTCATTTTGGTTCACAAATAGATACCAAAATGAGAAGTAAAAGATGACTATTGCGTAGGCGTAAATAAAGTCTCTGTTCACTGTGTGTAATATATATTTAAAAAAGGCCAGGTTCGCAGAGCTCAGCGATACGTGACTGCTCAGAGCGCCATCTTCGCGGGCAGGCCTCCGGCCGTTCCTCTCACTGTCGGAATTCGCGCCTCAGAGACGTCATTATTTTTAAAAAAAAAAAGGAAGAAAGAAAGAAAGAAAGAAACAGCAACAACTAATAAAGAGAGTTTTTGCACGTTCATTGCACATTTGTGGGAATGTTTAAATATTTAATTTTTATTAATTACTTTTCATTATATCTTTATTTTTTAAACCACCATGGCAATGCGCATGCGCATACTCTTCTGCACGCAAAGGGCTTTGGAGTAGACGTAATGTCGCAATGCATTGTGGGAGCTCAGCACCATCTTGGCAGGCCACGAATCAAAACAAGATTGCTACGAACCATTCTGAAACGTAGTTCAAAAGAAAATGATGGTATAGAGACAGATTGTGTCCAGATGCAAAGAGACGGTACTTGATTGTTGAAATGTGGACCCGTATGAAATATAGCCGTGGAGTAGAAACCCTGAAGACCAAACCGCTATTGACTTAGCATGATCTACTCCCGTACCTTGTCTGTGGAGTCAGAGCATACACGGCGCACCAATTTCGCAATTATAAATCTCTGGAGGCGCACATCCACTTCACCAAGGATTGGGTACAAGATTTGGCTATTTTTAAGCCTCCACGTTGTGAGTACGCCGTCATTCAAGCAAAGGTAAGTCAGCTTGAGTACTGTGAGTAAAATGCGTTTGATTCCCCCCGAACATTCAAATTAGTGCAGCATAAATTCATTCATGAGGGGGAAATTACAGTGAGAACACGTGGATGCTCTGTTAGAGGGATAACATAGTGAGTTCAGTGCATTGATGTGACATTGTCCTGAAGGATTTAGTTATTCTTTATGGTTAAAGAAATTGCCCTAATTAATTCATATTTATTATAAATAATCCTAATTACACATCTTGCTTCATTGTTTGTGTGCTGTGTCACTAAAAATACATTCTGTTTTAGTTTTATACATTGATTAATGACCTGCAGAATCTCCTTATCATATTAGGTGTCCATAATTGTCACTTAAAGTCGAACATTATGCTTTCTCCATCTTGAAAGTGATTACATCCTTGCATTGCATACTTTAGGTTCATTTTTTTGCTGATAGGTTTCTAAAAAGAAACATGCAGATTTAAAATATAACATGCAGGGTTCTATAGATGGATACATAAAAACACTTTATTTGTTACATTTATGATAAATGGATTTGAAAGTAAATAAAACACATTTATGTCGGCCTTGGCTTATTAAAGTTCTTGTCTTTAAATGAACTTTGTCTGTGTGTGTTTCAGGTCCTGCACTCTTAAAGACTGAATTGCAGCATTGCAGCCACAGGTCATTGTGAGCATCACAGGGAAGGTTGAAGCCGCCCACTGCAGCTGTATGGCCGGAGTCATGGAGACCTGCAGCCATGTCGCTGCTCTTCTGTTTAATGTAGAAGCAACAGTGTGGATCTGTGGCACAAGGACTGTTACAGATGAACCTGCATACTGGGTTTTGCCTGGTAATATGACCAAGATACAGCCAGAGGTTGGCCATAAGACAGACTTCTCCTCTTCAGCTGCCCTTAAAAAAGGTTCTTGATCAAAACATAAACAGACCATCCGTATTGAAAGGTAAAAGGAGCCGTCCTCAAAAAAGTAAAGTTCCACCTGCTACTGTGGAGGAGTTGGATCAACTGATGGGACAATATTTTTCCAAGCATAGTTCTGTTCTGAATAACCCATAATGTTTTAGTTTAGGGGGCCATGTAAATACTTTGCATTTACTGAATATGTACTTACTAAGTACCACTGTTCAAAAGTTGAATAAAGAAACAAAGAAATGTTTGCCTATTTTTAATTAAAAGCACTTTGTAGAACATCAAATCAGTTACAATGTAGAATCAATGTCATGTATAGTTTACAAATGACAAAATGTTCACATAAAATCATGACAGCATTTAAACAATATCACCCACTGCTAGCATTCTGTAATTTACTGTCTCTTTTGAAAACTTATCACTACATAAACAGCACAAGACTTAAGAGTATTTAACAAGAGTATTTTCCCCTGGTTTTACTAACACACTGGGGCACATGTTCACCAAAACGCAGCAAACCTTTGCCATCTTATCCAGGAGGGTCACCTTTTTACCCACACATGGAAGAAGTAATCTGATTGGCATGGTGGTATGTAGCATGTAGTTTGAAGCAGGGATTTTGTAGTGCCCCATGTGTAGTGTTGGAACCCAGTCAGGATTTATTTCATTCATTTCATAGGCTGGTTTGCTGCAATAATGTCAAATAATTAGCAACTCTATAAATAGAAGGTAGTTCTGCATGTTTGTTCTAAGTTTGTGCTATGATCTCAGAGCGCATTGAAAATAAAACTAACAGGCTATAAAGAATAATATGAACTTATTTAGAACTTACCTGAATGAAAATACTGGAGCAAACCAACAGATCTGGGGATGGTAGAGAACTGAATATCAGCTCGTCTCACAGCTGCTATCCAGGCTAGACGCCTTCTTTTGGTAACATCCAACACATAAGCTCCCTCATGATGCTTCCAGGTGAGGAAACAATGAAAGGAGAGCCTGTTTTCAAGCTTATTCCTTTGCCGGTAATGCAATCTAACATTACAACCGGCCACACAGCAAGCATTTGTTTGGCCTGCTAATATGGCGCCTCGACCAAAAATCCTGGCTACGCCCCATCCCGTAAGATCACGCTCCAGAGTCCTATTAACATATGGATCTAGAAAGAAGACGCTGCATTTTTAACTCTGAGGGAGATGGAGAATGAGCCTATTTCCAAAAAGTGGAGTGTGTTCCTTTAAGTACGATATTGTATATATTGTCAAAAACTAAAGTGTACATAGCAGTTGTTGTATCTTGTTTACTGTATCACTGACAGATAATTTCAAAGTCAATGAACGCTACATTATAGTGAGATATTGTGTAATGTGAAATACTGTAAGCAAATGAATAAACAACCTGATTCGTGATAGACGTTTGACTCTCTTTTGTTTGAATCCAACTGTTTTTTGCAGATGTGCATAAAACATGTTGTTACTTTTAGTATTATTATCATTATCATCATTATTGCACTAAATACATTTTAAATAACGGATACTTTGATATACATTCTACTGTAAGGTTGGAAATGTATTTTCTTCACCCTAAAATATGTTTTGAAATGTATTTTGGTTTGAAAGAAATATATTTTCAATTTCAAAAATATATTTTTTTGGAGCATCACAATTACAAAATATATTTACCATTTATTTGAAATATATTTTGGTCAGGGAAAATGTATTTTTTTTACCGTATGGGCGTTTGCGAGGTGCGCCTGCTGCTTGCGGCACAGGGAGGAAAGGGCGGAGCGGCGGGGGATTCTCTGGCTGGCTGGAGCAGCAAAAATTACCAACTCGCAAAATAAAACAAATTACAAACAAACCAACAAACACGAAAACACCAGACATCATGATACAGACTTATCATTTGCACCGATGTTTTTTCAAAATTCTATACTCGAAAAGTGAGCGCGAGAGCCCTCGGTGCGCCTGCTCGCTGCTGAAGTCAAAGTAAACTTTATTGTCATCTCCGCTACATACAGTCCAGTATATAGAGAGACGAGACGACGAGGCTCCAGTTACAACAGTGCAAGTAAACAAACAATATATATAAGAAGAGTAAGAAAATAAATATACACTTTAGGACTCGGGGTAAAGGGATCAATAACAATTTAAAATGTATATTTTATATTTTGTTGATCTAAAGTCTCACACACAACTCGTTTTTAAACTTCTTTTCTCATTTTTTAAATGAGAAAGAAGAGGAGGAGTGTAGCGACTTCCACAGTCGCTAGAGGCCGGGGACTGAGCCTGTCTATTTGCCTCTCAACTTTACGCAGTAATGCGAGAGGTGGAATTGCTTGCTTGTTTATTAAAGTGCTTGAAAAGTTTACAGAGCAATGTTATCGGCTCGCGATTCAAACTCTTAAAACATCACAGGCTCTAATGCAACAAGGGGAAACTCGTTGTGCTGCGGTCAACAAAAACTACGGCTACCCAGCCCTCCTCTCTGTCAAAATCAAACCAGTGAAAGACAGACTGACAACGCCCTCTTAATGTCGCCGCTAGCACCCACGTGACTCCCGTTACACATCACCATAGCAACCAAACAAATGAAAACCGAGTGATCATTAAAATTCAATACATTTAATTATGACTCCTACAAGGAGAAACGAGCAAAAGATACAGGTAAGCAGATGTGTCATTGGATAATGGCAGGTCATGTATCCTAAAACATTAAGAATCAGGATACTTTCTTAATCCCTAAGGAAATTATTTGGGTTACAGTTCCTCCAAGAAGAAATGGTAAAAATAGTAACAGTAACAGACTAAACTCCAAACAATATATACAATAATATAATATTAATTAATCAGTGTCAATTGTTGATTTATCCTGTTCTCATTGTATGACGAATTATGATGTCTGTTTAGTAGCCGTTTGCATACAACGTTTGCATACAATGCATATTTCGTCTCTTACTTCGTGTGTGTGTGTGTGTGTGTGTGTGTGTGGGGGGGGGGGGGTGCCAGAGGGGGTGTTCGCCCAGGGCGCCAAACAGGCTAGGACCGCTACTGTGTGGCAGTTTAAATCAGAGGGGACATGGTGCGTTACAAAGCCCCGACGACGGAGGATCGATCCAGAGGAGAGTTTCATTATTCATTATAAACCTGAACTCTGTGTGGCGCAGCTGACCCGATGAACACCGAACATTCACCATCAGATCTGGTTTAGTGGAGACACTCTGAGTGCCAAATGTAAACGCGATACGTGAGGGAGAGCGACATCTGTCCACAGGAAAGAGGAAAGAGAGCAAGACAGGACACACTCAGGGAGGAGAGCAGCGCGTGAAAACTGATGAAGATGGTTATGATGTCACAGGAGGTCACAAGAAAAAAGTAAGCATTGCCGTAAAGAGGCTGCTCATGCTGGAAAACAATCGGAAATTCTGGAAATTCAAATAATTCTGTAAAGAAGAGTGAGCAGAGCTCCTCCGCAGACACGTGAAAGACTCGTTGCAGGATAACACAAACACTTGATTTCAGGTCTTGGCGCCAAGTGTGACACAACTAGTTATTATTTATGGGACAATTATTGCAGGGAGATTTGGGAAGTTTTCCCCTAATAAATGTCTAATGTTCACATTTGTTTGATCTGAAACATGTGGGTGTGAAAAAACCAGCCCTGGACAGCCTAAATCCCAACAGCCAATAAGAATACTTTGTTTTTTCCGCTGCTTTATGTTGACAGGATTCAGAGACAATGGAGTACAGAGCACCACAGCTGGCCGTAGATTTTCTGAACGATCACTTCTGTGGAAATCGTGGAGACGCTCAGGTTCTCGATGTGGCCTGCGGATCTGGACTGGCTGCAAAACTGGTGAACCAATAACTGGAAAACTCTGGAAGCTGGCACCTTCCAATAACTGGAAGGAGCCGTCACTCTGAGCTGATTTGAGACCTATAGATGTTTAAAATGCTGATGTCACAAATGGGATTCAGGAAGTTTTACTGTGGTCAACATTTTTATGAATCACACGTGAGGACATGTTCAGATTGATCTAATTATGGAAAAAACAACATTTTAATGAATCCCAAATCAGTTTTGTAAAATAGTAAATGCAAACATGAACTTACCGTCTTACATGTGATTCTTTTTGAAAGTGGGAAATTTCAGCAGTTATTCAAAATCTGAGAAATTCATCCTCAGACGAACATCCAGAGTTCATGCAGGCTCAGAACTGATCGTCTTTTCTCTGTATTTAGATGTTTGACCTCGGCTTCAAACACTTTGTGGGAGTGGATGGTAGTAAGGGCATGCTGGAACAAGCTGCTAAGACTGGCCTTTATCGGGAGCTCAAACTGGCCTTACTGGGAACAGACCCACTGCCTGCACAGACTGGTACATCACACTCACACTCTGAGCTAACAAAGCAGATAACCCGACAGACACATTAGCACCACAGACAAGAAGACAGCACCGCCAGCTGATAGTAAAACAACACAATTGAGAATAACAACACCTGAGGTTTTATAGGATATGGGGACTGAAAGTGCCAAAATAAAAAACCAAAGAAATGCATAAGTAATGAAATTGTTCATTAATAACTTAAATTTTTATTTTTTTTACTTTAAAAGATAGTTAATTACTTAACTATTAAGTATTTGATCATTCATTGGCTACAGCTCAACATGAATTTATTTTATCTGTCAACCCCACCCGTCAAAGTCAGGGGGCGGTGCTAATGCTGATGTAGTCAAAACTTTTGCTACTTATTTAATTTTATAAATATAAAAAATACTTTTATTGAGGATATTGATTAGTTAGATGCTCAAAATATATTTATGTCAATAATGGTCTGAAACTGCAGCGCATCACGGATCAAAAACAGAAGAAAAAGGAGGGAAGACGAACAGTAAAAGCAAAAACAAGACATGAAAAAACCTCACAGAGTAAAACAGGAAACTATCCATGAGATGAAGATTAAAACTAAAAACACTTACAGAGGAACACAGGAGGCTCTACTGCAAAGACACGATAGAGGAAGGAACACGAGAACATTACACGAGAAAGAAGTGCAAAACAAAAGAGGAACCAAAACGTAGAAAAACCCACAACGTGACAATGCCAACTTTTCACCCCAAAACAACTAACTCCTCTAACTCCTCTGTAACTAACTCCTCTGTAACTTACTCCTCTCAAACTCCTTTTACTAACTCCTCTCCCTCCTGGTCTGCTTCTGCTTTCAGGTGGGTTTGATGTGGTGATCATTACTGGTGCTTTACGTAATGATTTTGTGCCGGTCAGCGTTATCAGGGAGCTCTGCAAAGCTACTAAACCAGGTAACCAACCAACTTTCAAACAAACAAACTGATGTTAATCTGAGTGAGATATTTTTTCAATTTAATCTAAAACCATTTATCTGATGTGATGAACTCAGACTCTTCTTTAGCTTTCAATAATAACATAATCAATGCTGTGATGTGATTTTTAGAAGATGTCTTGATGCATCTCAATCATCCAGGTAAGTAAATCTCCAAAAGTTGATTCTGTTCATCTGAACGTTTTCAGTGGGAGAAACGTTTCGTCATCATCCAGGTGACTTCTTCAGTCTCAGCTGACTGCAGGTTTCTCCAAATCTTATAAACACATTTGCATAATGACTGAAACCAGCCCACTGAATGAACAATGGGCTGTGAGGTCAGTTCCTTTAATATGCAAATTCTCATGACCATTGATCAATAACCATGAGTCCCATTCACAGAGAGCTGGGGAATGGCTGCAATCACAGCATTGTAAGATGGTGACAGATGGACCCTTAGGCCCCCTCCTCGATTCAGAGATGGTCTTTCCCTTTTCACGTAAATGGCCTCCTTGACTCCGCCCTCAAACCAGCGTTCCTCCCTGTCCAGCATGTGAACATCCTCATCCTTGAAAGAGTGTCCACTGGCCTGTAGGTGTGAATAGACTGCAGAGTCCTGGCCTGACGAGGTGGCTCTTCTGTGTTGTAGCCAGAGGTTGTTTGGTTTCCCCGATGTATAAATCCTGGCACTTAACAGCGTACACTAAGTTACTCTGTTTGTGTCGGGGGACCCGATCCTTGGGGTGGACCAGTTTTTGGCGCAGCGTGTTTTGGGGTTTGAAAGCCACAGAGACCCGGTGTTTAGAAAAAATGCGTCTCAGCTGCTCCGATACTCCTGACACATATGGGATCACTACAGGTTTTCACTTAGGCAGCGGTTGTCCTTCTCTCCTGGATCAGTTGGAGCTTTCTTTTGGCGCCTTCCCAACTTTGACAAACGTCCAGCCGGGATAACCACATATACTCACTGATGACACCCAGTTTATGCTCCAGTGGATGATGAGAGTCAGACCTTTAAGTACTGATCTGTATGCGTTGCTGATCAATGGTCATGAGAATTTGCATAATCATAATGAAGGAACTGACCTCCCAGCCCAGTGTTCCTTCAGTGGGCTGGTTTCAGTCATTATGCAAATGTAGTGTTTATAAGATTGAAACCTGCAGTCAGCTGAGACTGAAGAAGTCACCTGGATGATGACGAAATGTTTCTCCCACAAAACGCTACGTCCAGATGAACAGAATCAACCTTTGGAAATTTTTAGACAGACCACCACACACCTGCTAAGGATATATATATATATATATATATATATATATATATATATATTAGGGGTGCAACGATACTCGTATCGATATTGAACCGTTCGATACAGTGCTTTCGGTTCGGTACGCATATGTATCGAACAATACAAAATTTTTAATTTATTTTATCAACTTTCCTTCTGACGGTGCTGTCTGTGTTGAGTGCTCAGTGGATCTGCGCTCGACAGTGCAGCCTAGGCGGAGTAGTCAAACGCAGATTCACTGAGCGCAGCGCAAGCTAGCAAGACAGAAGTTAAGCTCTTGTTGCAACATGGCAAATTGAACCTCCCCCACCCTCATTCAGATCTGGCGTTTGGAACTATTTTGGTTTTCATGTGACGTATGACCCTGAAGGTAAGCGAGTCATGGACTAAAGTAAAACAGTATGTTGGATGTGCCAGCAATGCTCAATTACATTGGTGGGAACTAGTGTGTTAGCGCAGTTAGCTCGTTAACGTGTTGGCCGTCCAGCCGCACGCACTGGGTGATCTGTGGTAGCTCGTTAACAGAGATTTGTGTTGTGGCGTTAACGTCATTTCAGATTAACGCTGACAGCACTAGTGGGAACACAACGAATATGACTGCACATTTACTCCGACATCATCCTCGTGCAAAGACAAGTGGAAGCAGACAAAAACAACAAGCACACATGCTACAAACTTTAGCCGAGTCATTTAGACAGCCGTTAGCACATGATTCTCCTTATGGGGACCTGATATGTTTAATATGCTGCTGAGAATATAGCCCAGAAGAAGCGTATAGTAGAGCTTTTATTTTGGAAAGAGCCATTTCTCTGTAATAAACTCTCTTTTCCAAAGATGAGGGATTTCTCCATCAGATAGATTTATTATTTTATTACTTTGTTGTTTCAGCAACATTAAATTTAAAAACTGTACTTTTGAGTTAAAATATATATTTATAATTTTAATAAATGACAAATTAAAAAGACATGAACATTTTTTTTGTATCGAAAAAATATTGAACCGTGACACCAAAGTATCGAACCGAACCGTAAATTTTGTGTATCGTTGCGCCCCTAATATATATATATATATATATATATATATATATATATATATATATATATATATATATATATATATATATAATAAAATAATCTGGTTGTTGTTGGGTCTTCAAATGACAGTAAATGGGACCTCAGATGAATAAAAACACACAATATGTGACAGCATGTGGCAGAGGACTCAAGCTCTCCTGACGTTGGAGCACATCCTACAGTGTCCAGCAAACCTGAGCAAACTTTCTGTTTTTCTAAAAAACGAAAAAGGTCATAAATTGTTGTGGTTTTGTTGTTTTTTTTTCTCCTTCAGGGGGCTACGTCTGCATGTCCAGAGTGGACCCAAAGTCCGAGTCTGGAAACAAATACAAAACATCTATGGAGCGTGAACTGCAGCTGATGGAGGAGGAGGGCCTGTGGAGCCCTGTCGATACCAAAGAGATGCACAACTACATGATGGATGTTTATAATGATAAAAGCCAGGATGAGAACAGAGAGGAATTCCTCCAGGGAACCATGTACCTGTACAGGAAGTCTCTTAATAAGCTGTAAAATTAGGAGTGGAGCCAAAAATGTGAGCTTACATATTTGTCGAGCTTGTGCTGGCGTTAGCGTTAGAGTACAGGGTGCCTTGGATGGTTATTGTTGTTTGTTGGTGATGGTGACGTTATCTATGTAAACCTTTATTTCAGTGGTCAGCACATAAACAACAAAGCTCAAAGTTTACTGAGTTTTTATTTCTTCCACTCGATGTTTTGCTTATGTTTCACAATTCTTCAGTCGATTTCAGCTCACGAGTTTTTAATGTCTCTCTCTTACATTGTCTCTGGTCAACACTCAGCATTAGTACACTGTCACTATTTTTACCTTTAACAGGGCCCTTAAACATATCTGCTTCAAGAGCACAGCATCAAGTAGCTAAACCAGTAGAAACCAGAAGTAGCAGGAATTCAATTCAACTAAGTTTTATTTATACAGCACCAAATCACAATAACAGTTGTGTCAAGGTGTTGTATACTGTAAGCAAAATATTCCACAGAGGAAATGGAGAAACCCTATGAGCACTTTGGCAACAGTGGGAAGGAAAAACTCCCTTTTAACAGCAAGAAACTTCCAGCAGAACCAGGCTCAGGGAGGGGCGGGGCCATCTGCTGTGATTGGTTGGGGTGAGAGAAGGAAGACAGGATAAA
The DNA here is from genome assembly GCF_056152115.1 of Neolamprologus brichardi. Lineage (NCBI taxonomy): Eukaryota > Metazoa > Chordata > Actinopteri > Cichliformes > Cichlidae > Neolamprologus > Neolamprologus brichardi. The sequence goes on along the minus strand of NC_142114.1, from coordinate 30,485,621 downwards.
GACATGCTGTGGAAGAGAGACAGAGGTTAATAACAGATATGATTTAATGCAGAGAGGTCTGTTAACACATAGTGTTAACTATTAACAACTATTAAAGTTGATATCACTGAAAACAGGTACATACAAAAACCAAATAAGATTTTGTAACCATTAATAATCTGTTTTAAGCAGGAATAAAAAACAAGTTGATGTTTCAACTCATTGTAGGATGTTATCAGAATACTTTAATAATCCCTGTAATGAACCGCTGATCTTTACCATAAGTCATCCTTGCGGGGGTTGTCGGAACTATATGCGCAGTCGCACTAAGGACAGATGTGCTCAGAGGCATGCTCCGTAACGTGTATGGAGCGGTCTGTCGCGGCAGGAATAAGTTGTACAAAGTCCATCTAGACATGTGTGTCATGCAAGCTAGCAGCACCCCATGAGAAACGGGCCGAAGTGTTTAAGTGTTTACCGGAGTTTGCACCCTTGGCAAGCGGACTGAGGTATGTGATGAGAGGTGATCTGTTGTTATATTTTATTTAACCGAACTGTGTAACCCCTTTTGTTTTATTTAATCTGTGACTGTATATCTCAGAATTACTTGTTTGAACTTACCTGAATTGACATAAGCTCATTGTTGTTATTACTCATTGTTATAGTTCAAAAGGACTGTACGGTTATCAATTTTTTCTTATTTTATAGTTTTCACGGTGCTCAATGTCCAGAGAATGAGCCGTATGTGGTGAGGAAATAAATGGCTGCACCCGTTAGAGACTCTTCTGTCGTTCTTGATGCCAAGGGCTGCTACAATCCCTAAGGAAACTATGTGGGTTAAATTTGCTACAAGACACTAACATTAACAGGCTAAACTTATTTAAATAATACAATATGTTACACACAGGTTACAATGTGTATTCCTCTCCTGTGCTCAGGTTTACCAACCTACAACAGTGTAAAGTTGCAAACTGTTGCAAACTGCTCTTTCAAAGGCTTTAAAAGCACACGCTGCTAGGACGTGATTTCAAAATAAAGCGGACCACACCCATAGCTTGTTCTGCCTAGTTCAAATTCACAGGAACATAATTATATGAAATTCCGCTTGACGCGTCTTCAGTGGGAAAAACGTTTCGTCACTCATCCAACTGACTTCTTCAGTCAAGGAGGCCATTTATGTAAAGACCATCTCTGAGTCGAGGAGGCGGCCTAAGGGTACATCTGTCATGCTGTGACATGCACGCTGTGATTGCAGCCATTCTCCAACTCTCTGTGAATGGTACTCGTGGTTCTTGATCAAAGAATTAATCATTGATCAATCATCAGAATCAGAATCAGAATACTTTATTGATCCCTGGGGGAAGTTATTTTTTTGTTACAGTACTTCATTATAAACCAACATTAACAAGACAGACAATACGCTAACTAAGAATAGCACTATATATATATATATATATATATATATATATATATATATATATATATATATATATATGTGTATATATATATATATATATATGTATATGTATATATATAAAACAAGACTTTGTTTTGTAAGAAAAAAGATATAAACTAGCTTCAACACAGAAAACTTGCACTGACAAGCTAGTTTTGGCCTGGATTATGAAGAAATCAGCATACAATGAAGCATTTCATGTGATTTTTTCCATTCATATATATATACATATATATATATATATTAGGGGTGCAACGATACACAAAATTCACGGTTCGGTTCGGTTCGATACTTTGGTGTCATGGTTCGATATTTTTTCGATACAAAAAAAAAAATGTTCATGCCTTTTTAATTTGTAATTTATTAAATTCTCACGGCACATTCTGCACCACATCTCTGTGCGTTCATCATTTGTTTGAAGCCAGCTCACCTCCTGCAACCACTTTTCCGAAAATACGTGCTTCTTTTGTAGTTCGGACTCCTCCTGACATTTCTTTAGAGGTGGAGGAAAACCAAAGTAATTGCTTAAAGGAGCTTCTTCGACATCTTTAAGAGTTCTAAACAAATGTCTGTCCTCCTCCTGAAAATCTTATGTATGCAAACACGCGTTGCAACTTCTTATCTTGTGCGCATTTTTTATTTTGACAGCGAATGCGCACCTGCGGACCACTTATGTGCAGCCCTGGTTATTTAGCTCGTCATATTGCAGCCACAGAAATTCTTTTGTCCATGAAACCATAAAGCTGCACTTTCTTTTTGCCTTATAGTCTGATTTGTCATAACTTTTCCGTTTTGTGGTAAGCTTTTCTTTGGCTGTCACTTCTTCACCCTGACCTGTCTTATTTGGCTCAGCAGAACTAAAATATATATCCTGCTGCTTTTACACACGCACTCACATAAGCTCAGCGATTCTCTGCGCGATCAACCTCTCACATGTTTAAGCTGCGGGAGATTTCGCTTGTCATGTTTGCATAGTAAGCTAACGATTGATAAGACGACGTCAGAGGAATTGGTGCGCAAATTATCATCACTCACCAATCAGTGCTGTCGCTCTCTATACACAGTTTGCGCGATTGCAAAGTGAAAGCAAAAAACAAGCGCAAATTCAATCGCGATTTCAATATGTCACATATTGACAGTGGTTCACCGATGCCAATGACATAATTACCCAGCTACATTTCCGAAAGAATGCAAAAGCATTGACATATATTTTTCCTTCCTACATAGGCCGACGGGCAGGGCAGAGATAGATTTTGGTAGCCCGACTGGAAAAATCGCTAGCCGGGCTAGCGATTTTGCGAGCCCTGTATCTGATGGAGAAATCCCTCATCTTTGGAAAAGAGAGTTTATTACAGAGAAATGTCTCTTTCCAAAATAAAAGCTCTACTATACGCTTCTTCTGGGCTATATTCTCAGCAGCATATTAAACATATCAGGTCCCCATAAGGAGAATCATGTGCTAACGGCTGTCTAAATGACTCGACTAAAGTTTGTAGCATGCGTGCTTGTTGTTTTTGTCTGCTTCCACTTGTCTTTGCACTAGGATGATGTCTGCGTAAATATGCAAATATATAAACATTCGTTGTGTTCCCACTAGTGCTGTCAGCGTTAATCTGAAATGAGGTTAACGCCACAACACGGCAAATCTCCGTTCACGAGCTACCGCAGATCGCCCCGTGTGTGGGGCTGGACGGCCAACACGTTAACGAGCTAACTGAGCTAAGTCACTAGTTCCCACCCTTGCAATTGAGCATTGCTGGCACATCCAACATACTGTTTTACTTTTGTCCATGACGCGCTTACCTTCAGGGTCATACGTCACATGAAGACCAAAATCGTTCCAAACGCCAGATCTGAATGAGGGTGGGGGAGGTTCAATTTGCCATGTTGCAACGAGAGCTTAACTTCTGTCTCGCTAGCTTGCCCTGCGCTGAGTGCATCTGCGTTCGACTACTCCGCCTAGGCTGCACTGTCGAGCGCAGATCCACTGAGCGCTCAACACAGACAGCACCGTCAGAAGGAAAGTTGATAAAATAAATTAAAAATTTTGTATTGTTCGATACATATGCGTACCGAACCGAAAGCACTGTATCGAACGGTTCAATATCGATACGAGTATCGTTGCACCCCTAATATATATATATATATATATATATATATATATATATATATATATGTATATATATATATATATATACATATATACATGTATATATATATATACATAAGTCACTCATTAACAAATAGCTGGAAAAGAAACACGTGTAGTTGTAGCAGTAACCAGTGTGGATGAGTTGTACAGGGAGCCACAGGCAGGAAAGATTTCCTGTGTCGTTCTGTGGTGCATTATGGGTAATCTCAGTCTTTCACTGAACGAGCTCCTGTGACTGACCAGCATGTCATGGAGTGGGTGGGAGGTGTTATCCAACATTGTCTTTATCTTGGACAACATCCGCCTCTCCGACACCACCTTGAGGGAGTCCAGCTCCATCCCCGCAACATTACTGGCCTTACGGATCAGTTTATCGAGTCTGTTGGCATCTGCGACCCTCAGCCTGCTCCCCCAGCATGCAACAGCATAGAGGATTGCACTGGCCACAACAGACTCGTAGAAAATCCTGAGCATTTTCTGGCAGATGTTGAAGGGCCTCAGTCGCCTCAAAAAATAGAGACGAGTCTGGCCCTTCCTGTAAAGTGCTGTGGTGTTTTTAGCCCAGTCCAGTTTATTGTCAATGTGTACTCCGAGGTATTTATAGTCCTCCTGGATTGAAACAGGGGTCAAGTGTTTCCTGGTCTTCCTGAAGTCAACGATCAGTTCCTTCGTCTTTGCCACGTTGAGCTGCAGATGATTCTGCTCACACCACGTGACAAAGGAGTCGACCACAGCCCGGTGCTCTGTCTCATCATCATGACTATTTGGATATTAATGATCAGGGAGCTGACGTCCCAGCCCATTGTTCCCTCGGCTGGTTTCAGTCATTATGTAAATGTACTGGTTATAAGGTTGGAGACCTGCAGTCAGCTGATGATGATGAAACGTTTCTCCTGCTGAAAACATCCAGATGAACAGAATCAACTTTTTGGGATTTCCCAACCTGGATGATTGAGCATCAAGACATGATTATGATAAATACATTAAAAACATTAATGGATCAGGTTATAATTATCACTGTTTTTAGACCAAACATTTTTCTATCAGTTTTGTATCATTGAGGCTTGAAGCCATTTGTTCACGCTGAGCTCTCTGAAGCTCCCACCACAGCGTTTCAGAGTGAACAGCACGCTGATTCTCCTTTTTCAGACACTCTGTTAGAGATGCTGCGGATAGAGATGCGGCCTCAATCACCGTGCTGACAGGTACTCGAGGTGGTCCATATGATTAAATGATGCACAGATGATATGTCATGTAGAAGGCACCGAATCACAACAGCAGTCAAGTCGAGACTGAGAGTCCTGTTTGTAACTTTGCATTTCATGTGACTTTATAATGACAAACAAACAAACAACATTTTAAAAGGTTCGAGCACCTTTTTGATTTTTTAATCTACAGAGAATCATTTCATCTGTTACAGTGGTGAGGTTTTTTTTAAATTCACCAACATCAGCATCAAACAAAGTCTATACTCATGCAAGATGCTGCAAACAAGTGAAAGTAGTAATTATTTTATGGCTACAATATATTCTGCATCATTAATGATATAATCTATAGTATTGATCCTGCATTAAGATGTTTATTAAAACCTGCTGGCTTTACATTAACCTTTTATTACAGCCACAGCTAAGACCATTTTATACACATGGCATTTTGTGCTCATTAAAGAAGTGTATTCTGCTCAGTCAATCGAAGTCTCAAGCTTTGTTTGGCACAAATGTCCAGGCAATCTACTGTAGGTGACTTAGAGCAACAGAAGGTTAAAACTGCATACACGCTTACAAAACACATATAGTTCATATAATCTAGAAACAGGCTTGAGTGGAGGCCTGAATGTATTCAGCTTCTTGTTGTAACCTGTGGCATTTGAGTTTGCTTAGCAACAGATGACAGAAGATGGGTCAACAGGAGCACGAGTCCACCTCCAGGGCCTGAATCATCGCCATATTTGGGAAAAGATGTTAGAAAAAGGAACTTCTGTGTCTGACCTTAGCTCTCAAAATTGCTCATTGTCTGTACAAAATGCAAATGATGTTCTTAGAAATACAAAATATGTTATTAGAACGCGTGACGGGTTTAACGCTGACGTTATATAAACTATTCTCTGTGTGTTTACGGCAGAAGAAGTCTGCAGATGTGGTGCTGTGTACTTCTTCCCACACGTGTGTTCTTAATAAACTCTTCATCTGATTGCACTCTGCTGGGCCTCCATTGGTTTGTTTTTGTGCCACTTGTCGAATTCGGGACACTGTACTCGTACAATGTCACACCTGCTCGAAAGCATGAAAATGTTCTGAACGTTTTGCTGGGAATAAACTGTCAAACACATGTGCATTACCATGTCTGTTCTTACCTTATCAGACAGCTTTAGTTCCCCGAGCTGAGCACATGTTGTAAGTAGAAAGAGAGCATATTTCTCCTATACCGGCTTCCCTTCACGTTTAGACAGGTCTGACTGTGGGAGAATTACAGCAGATCAACAGTTTCTGAAATACCTGCCAACAAAAACTGTTTTGCTGGGTTTGAACTTGCCTTGAGTCTGTTGTATTGTGTGAGTCACAGCTTATATACATGAGTAACAAACTGGCAGGTGATTGTGATGTGTTGTGACTTGAAGATCAGCAAAATAAGAATAAAATAAAGCTTTAAATGACAAAGTATAACATTTGGATTCAAATTAGCAGAGTAAAAGTCAAAAGTAGCACAAATACTTCAACAAAGTACGAGTAGGCTGTGTAAAACTGCTCTTCACTAAAGTAAGTAAAGTAAATTCATGTCTGTAACATCGGTCTCAACATTTTAAAAAGAGTTAGAACTCGTAACTATTTCATAAATTTCAATGAAACCAAGCAGGATGAGAAGTTACAGTCTCACATCTGTAGGGGACTGAACAGGGCTGGACTGGGACAAAAAATCGGCCCGGGCATTTTGACTAGAGACCGGCCCACCAAAAATGTGACGTCATTCAGCGGTAAAACCGCAAAGGATTCTGGGAACTTGTGGCAAGCGGTACTAGCGCATGCAGGCTTTCAATTGAACTCAGTTACACAGCGATCAAAAGAAACACAAAAAATGGCAAGAAACTGTTGTATTATTAACTGCAATAGCTGGTGTTGTGCCAAAAACTGATTGTCTGCCAAAAACTGATTGCTCGTATTTAAATTGCTATAAGTAACTTGTTGGGCTATAATATGTGAAACATATGTCAAATGCTTCCCTCATAGATGACATAAAGTCATACTGAGCTACAAACAACATTAGTGTAACAAGGTAGAAGCCGCAATCAGTCTTTGGCAGTGACTTTTATATAACCTTTATTTATGCCGTTAAAAAAAAGTCTAATTAACATTAAAAATGTCTATCGTAAGTAGTTGGACAGTAGAAATGGCTCAAATATTACAATAGTTCTGTAAAAATATTTAAAGTGGGGATAAAGGACCGGATTAGTTATAATGTAAGTACAATAACACAGAGTTGTAAAGATACTTGAAGAAACAGATAATATTTTAATTCCATATATTTTAATTCCATATATAGCCCCTTTGTAAACGCTGTTCACCGAAGTCTATTTACCAACATAGATATTACACATAAAAAATACACGCAAACATTGGAAATCAGTTTTTGGCAGGCAATCACTTTTTGGCACAACACCTGTTGCATGACAGCCACGGGAAGCCGACGGGTAAAGAGATCGGTTGTTATCGGATTACGTCGTGGAAATTAAAACATTTAAATTATTAAAACAATACAATTAAAACGCGTCAGTGAGTCTGCTGCACTTTCTCCAGGCATAGCTGGACTGGCCATCGGGCATACCGGGCATTTGCCATGACCGACTCTGGGCTGGACCAATTACAGCAATCTTATAGGCCATCCATCGGCTCTTTGTTACTTCGGAAACATGGCTTAAACAATTTCCACGACGTAATCCGATAACAACCGATCTCTTTACCCGTCGGCTTTCCGTGGCTGTCATGCAACAGGTGTTGTGCCAAAAAGTGATTGCCTGCCAAAAACTGATTTCCAATGTTTGCGTGTATTTTTTATGTGTAATATCTATGTTGGTAAATAGACTTCGGTGAACAGCGTTTACAAAGGGGCTATATATGGAATTAAAAAATTATCTGTTTCTTCAAGTATCTTTACAACTCTGTGTTATTGTACTTACATTATAACCAATCCGGTCCTTTATCCCCACTTTAAATATTTTTACAGAACTATTGTAATATTTGAGCCATTTCTACTGTCCAACTACTTCTTACAAAAGACATTTTTAATGTTAATTAGACTTTTTTTTTAACGGCATAAATAAAGGTTATATAAAAGTCACCGCCAAAGACTGATTGCGGCTTCTACCTTGTTACACTAATGTTGTTTGTAGCTCAGTATGACTTTATGTCATCTATGAGGGAAGCATTTGACATATGTTTCATATATTATAGCCCAACAAGTTACTTATAGGAATTTAAATACGAGCAATCAGTTTTTGGCAGACAATCAGTTTTTGGCACAACACCGGCTATTGCAGTTAATAATACAACAGTTTCTTGCCATTCTTTGTGTTTCTTTTTATCGCTGTGTAACTGAGTTCAATTGAAAGCCTGCATGCGCTAGTACCGCTTGCCACAAGTTCCCAGAATCCTTTGCGGTTTTACCCCTGAATGACGTCACATTTTTGGTGGGCCGGTCTCTAGTCAAAATGCCCGGGCCGATTTTTTGTCCCAGTCCAGCCCTGTCTCCAGGTCTGAGCTCAGCTCCTCACATCATGTCGGACTCCAGAAAAACTGTGGACGATATCAGGCTCTTGTTTCAGTCCTGCAAAGGCTTCAATTCGCAGCAGACTACGGACTTTTACAACAGCTGGGCTGAGACGTACGAACAGGTGAGGAGAAAGAAAGGCCTCCTGGGCTGACTCTATGAACCGATAAATAAATATCAAACGCGCTTTAACTGGTCTTTGGACTCAGTCTGGCAGTGAAGACCAGTTCTTACCGTTTCTTCTCAAATAATCAGAATGTTTCCGCCCTGACCTCAAGCAAAAACAACAAAAAACCGTGTTGTGTGGTGTTAGTTCAGCAGGCATTACACACACACGCAGGTAGGAACAGAGGATTACCAGAGATAACTCCTTTCTTTATTTTTCTTTTTCTTCTTCAAAAACCACAACCAGAACAACATACGCACTAGCGCCCTCTAGCGCTTCTGGTAAATGCATCTACAGAACAAATGCAATAGTATGTGTGGACACAACACCCCGAAAACTTTCAGATTGGACCTGAGATTTTCTCCTGCTAACCCTAAACTCACAGGTGTGGAGCTGACGGAGTGAGCTGCTCTTTTTCTTCGATAAACCAGATGAAATATTCAGTTTATTCGTTTGACATTGAGTTGTAAGTGTGTAACGGAGCGAAGGTGATGTTTTTTCCACAGTGTTTTTAAAGGAGGGAAACCTTCCTCCAAACGGACAGAGCAGTGGAGCCGCCAAGGGAAAGCACACGAATTAAAATCTGTATAATTAAAATATAATTTATTATATTTAAATAGTTAAAAATGTAAAATGAATTAAAACAACCCTGGTCAGGGGACAACAATAAAAATCAATAAAACACAACATTAAAAGTCCAGTGGCGTCCGCTACGGTATAAAAGTCACTAAGAATTAAAAATCCAGTGGAGCGGTGCCGGAGGGGAACCCGGCGGCGTCCTCGCCTTCCTCTCCGCGTTCTGCGCCCCGGTGCGCTAAAGAAAAGGAGGCAGCGGCAGTTACTACTCTTTTAGGCAGCTTTCATTCATTAAAAGGGGACAAGTCAAAAGACTTGCCCCGGGTGGGCAGAGCTCTCAACTCTGCCCGCCGCTTCTTTATAACCGCCAATCGGCACCAGCCCGTCCGCCGCCTCTAATTTCCCGCAGACGCGTAATCTGGTCTCCTGTTGCTGCAGCAGTCGAACCGCTCGCTCCGCGTCCCTGCTTGCTGGCGCTGTATCCTCCTCCCCTCACCTTATCGCCAAGCTCCACCAGCCTTACGTGTCACTGAGCACTCTGTAAATTACCACTCCCTTTCCTCTCAGGTGTGTCAAATTAGTAAAAACGGGAAAAGGGCGGAGTCTCTCCAGGACAAATTGACAGATGCAACCAAAACATGCAATATAAAAAATAAGCACACGTTACATTAAAACACAGCAAAGCAAAACAACATCCGTCCTTCCCTGGATGACAAGAGCAGATTATTTAATCTAAGAAAGTTTTAAATACAAAATGAGCGGGCAGAGCTGGCATCGTCATCTATCGAGCCCAGATTAGGTCGCAGTGCGCTCTGTTCTCTGCTGCCAGAGTTCACCAAAGAGACGCAGCTGTATGACTGAAAGCAGTGGAGAAAATCAGTGTAATGATTCATTTATAAAAATGAACGAAATAATAACGTGTAAGCGCATCTTATTTCTCTCTGAAAACATCAGAGGGGACATGGTGCGTTACAAAGCCCCGACGACGGAGGATCGATCCAGAGGAGAGTTTCATTATTCATTATAAACCTGAACTCTGTGTGGCGCAGCTGACCCGATGAACACCGAACATTCACCATCAGATCTGGTTTAGTGGAGACACTCTGAGTGCCAAATGTAAACGCGATACGTGAGGGAGAGCGACATCTGTCCACAGGAAAGAGGAAAGAGAGCAAGACAGGACACACTCAGGGAGGAGAGCAGCGCGTGAAAACTGATGAAGATGGTTATGATGTCACAGGAGGTCACAAGAAAAAAGCAAGCATTGCCGTAAAGAGGCTGCTCATGCTGGAAAACAATTGGAAATTCTGGAAATTCAAATAATTCTGTAAAGAAGAGTGAGCAGAGCTCCTCCGCAGACACGTGAAAGACTCGTTGCAGGATAACACAAACACTTGATTTCAGGTCTTGTCGCCAAGTGTGACACAACTTATTATTTATGGGACAATTATTGCAGGGAGATTTGGGAAGTTTTCCCCTAATAAATGTCTAATGTTCACATTTGTTTGATCTGAAACATGCACAGCAAAAACTGTAGTGTTGAATCAACTCCCACAGAGTTGATTTTAACATTTTTTCAGGGTTTATATAGCTCCACACTCTACAGAGTTGAATTAACATTTTCAAAATAGTTAATTATTTAACACTTTGTCAGAGTTCCTTCTTTAACTCTTAAAACTGGGTTAAATTAACACTGAGCAAATTATTATTAACACCATGTCTGAGTTAATTTTAACTCACCAAACTGGGTTAAATTAACACTACACAGATTGAAAAATAACACTACTTTAACTCTTTACTCTTTTATTAAGGTAGTTTTAATCCCTAAAAGAACTATTTATGTAATAGATTAACATAACTTTTTAACGACAACAATTACAATTATGAGAATAATTTCAAGAAAACTGTACATTGTCCAAAAACATTTATTATCATGCTTCTTTTTCCCAGAAAGTGAATCAAAACATAATAAATGAAGATATAATGTACAAACTTTCATCTGCAGCACTGTATGAGTTTTGAATATCAAATGTGCAGACCAATATCAAATGGTCTGCACTACCCTGCAGTTTGGCCACAATGGATGCACACATTTCTTTGGATGAATCCCTTATAAGTACTGAATCAATGCTCACTGGAACACTGGAAGAACTAGACTCTGGAAGAACACTGGGAGAACTGTGAGGAAGATTTGAGGAATTAAACTGGTCCTCCAAAGCAGGTGAAACTGTGTCATTAGAAAAACAAGCAATGGCTGAAGTTCGATCATTTTGGTCAACATTGCTGTGAAAACTACTGAGGTGCTTCCTAAAGCCTGCATAAGTTTGGAACTGAAGCCTGCAGCCTGGCTGCCAACAAAATAACTTAAACTTAGGTCCAGGATAATAACCATGTTCACCTCTTAAATGTGAAATCAGCTGCTGACTGCTGGGATAAGCTCTCTTACACAAAAAACATGTCAGCATTTTAATGATTTTTACTTAGGTTGTGAGAAGAATTTCCTGGTTAAGGATTTTGGCTCTCAGGTCACGAACTCTTGGGGACTCCTTCATTTTCCCCATATCAATATTGTATACTGTTGTCTGCAGAAATGTGTAGAAATTCACAAGTGCAGCATCATAAGACACATTGAACGCAAAATGAGCTTTAAAAAGCTCATCAAATGCCCCAAGGGAGCGGCTGGCCTGGCAGGGGATGAGACGCTTGTCTATGGCAACATAGAAGCTGTCGACCTTCCTCTTCTGGCGCCCAACAGCCAGGAGGTATGGCTGCTGACTCTGCTGATTCTGGAGATGCTCTTCCAAACTGCAGCAAGACTGGAGTTGAGACAAAGATACTGAGCATTAGACACAGGAGCAAGTCAGAGATAATAGCATCACAGAAATGAGTATGTAAACCTCCTTTGTAAGCTCAACTGTAATTTGTTTCATTCACCTCTTAACCAGTGACATGACAACTTATGATAAAAACTATAAGTATTAAATTACCTTATGAAAGACTACAAGTCTCTCAACAGCATCAGAGGCGCTGATTTTTTGATACTTTGGTCCTCCTGGAGGTGGCGGAAGGAGATGTAGCAGTAACAACAGGGAGGCCATGTCTTGGTCAAAGGCTGCGGCCAAAGAGTCACAAGAATCAATTGACAGCAAATCTTTCAAATGCAATTTTTAAGGAGAACTAGAAAAGCACTTCCTAAGAAAGTTGAAATGTGCTGTCATAAACATTAAACTAACAGCTAAAGAAAACTGATGAAGCAAAGCTAACAGGTGAATGAATTGGTATTTATTAATAGAATCCTGATGCTATTGAACTTTAACTGCTTATAGCAAATCATATTTAACAAACTCACTTGCTGCCTCATCAAGATCACTTCCTGGTGGACTCTCTGCTGACTGCACCAATTGACGCAACTCTACTGTTGAGGTGAGCTGCTTGGCCTCTTTGATGATTTGATACCTAAAGATTGGATCCCATTTCTGGAGCAGCCTGGTAGATATCTCATCATCAAACAGGAGAGTGAAGTCTTGATTCACCTTTAAGAAAGAAAATCTACTACTGCCACATTCATCTTGAAATTTAAAGTGATATTAAAAATTCCACTGAATATTCTCACCAATCCTTTTGTATCCAAGAATCTTGGGAAGATAGACAGGATATCAAGACTTTTGTCAGGATCATTGATGAGCTTCTGACGATGCTGAAAAGTCTCTCTCATCTTCTGGAAAATCAAGGAAGTGTCGGATGTATGGTTCAGCAAAGAGATGGCCTCCTGGCAAGCATCTCCATCAAGCTGCATGTCGACATTAATGGGCCTTTGGTAATTTGGGCCCCCTGAAGAAAAACACACAAACATAAAAGCATAGGTGCTGAGCAGATAGGTAAATGAAAACAAAATAGTATATAATATAAATGAGAACATTATCTAGTTTGTGGACACTTAATTTCTTACCTCCTTCTTGAGCAAAGCCAGTGGAGCTACTTGGTGGTGCAGATCCTCTTCTAGTCTTTCTCTGTATCGTTTTCAAACGCCAAGAAATGTATCCAGTGCTGCTTGCAGCATCATAGAAGTGTTCCTAAAATGTAAATACATTCAAAAATAATGTGTTGTCAATCTGAAAATTTTCAGAACTTAAATGTCAACGCACACAAATCCCAATGATGCACAGCATGAAAATTATGTAAACAAAGTGCAATAATAGTGACTATACATAGCCTTTCTTGGAGTATGGGTCTTTCAGGGATGGGAACAATGTCACTACCCCTAGCGCGTACTGTTCTCTAACAGCTTTGGTGGGGAGGTGCCTGAAAAACTATTTTAAATTAGCATGCTTAAGTAATGGCAAAATAGTAACTTGTATTTAAAAAAATAAATAAAATGCACAAATAGAACACACATACCCATGGCAATCAATCATGTGAGCCACTATTATATTGACCATTTTTCTTCTGGTAGCATCTGTTAGAGTTTGTGTTGTGTGATATTCCTGGAGAACCTCTTCACCACCTGAATTGGTTCCAAGTACACCTTCAATTAACTGGAGAAAAAAAGATGCAAAAAGTGAGGAATAGCTTTTCTACATATTAAGAATAATGAAGTAGAAAAAACTATGAGAACTGAGTTTTGTCACAACCTTTTTAGCAGATGCTGCATCAACAGTACCCTCAACTCTTGTTTTCTTCCTGGGACCCTCATCTAGAAGTATAGTTGATGTACTTGCATTTGAGCTGAAGCTTGAGTCAGAACAATCAGATGCAGAAGACAAGGAGCAATCAGAAAATTCTAAAAGGAAAAAAACAACATTATTCTGTAAGGTGTAGAAAAAAAATCTGGCTGCAGATTTTTAACTAACAAAGCAACATCACACTGCAGACCTGACTCCTTTAAATTAACTGATCTCAATGTTCAAACAGCTGATTGGTCAAATTGTGTGCTCCTGATTATTTGGAACAACCAGCAGCCACACAGCCCTTCCCCATGTCTGGTGTTGAGCTTGCCCCTTTAAATTTCTCACCATCACTTGAGAAAACTGTTAGGACCACAGTGCCTTGGCTGATAAGGTCACTGAAAATCACTTCATCAACTTCTGTCCCTGTTGCATCTTTGTACACTACTTTTGCATCAGGTGGCAGGCAAAATCTCTCGATGACTGGAAAAGATAAGATATATCTGAGTGCACCTTTTAAGTAAACTGTTCTTGCCTCACATTCACTAAAGTGATACACCACTGTATGATTCAAGAGACTTGGCGAAACGCCCTACAAAAAATTCTGTCCCCCCAACTAAAATTAGGTAAGATATAAACAAACCTTTTTCATGAAACTGCATAAACTCAAACCGCCCATCAACCTCTTCCAACTTCACATACTTCTGCTGTTGGCAGTATCGAACCTGGACCAGCATTTTACTGAGACAAAATAATAACAAAAATGGCATACTAGTAAGTATTTGACATTTAGAGCAATTCAAGCAAAAATGATTAAAACACTGACATATACCGTACATGGTGATTAATACTGACCATGCGTTTGAATTTCACTGCAATAACATTTAATGTTATCAAATAAACCTGCGTCTGTCCATGCAGCAGTCCATTTGATACACAACACAATACAAAATACATGTTAATCTATGGTGTAGTTTACACCAGACACGGAGTGCTACGAAGCGATTGTTTCGGTATCTGGTCTATTTTTTGCGTGGGCCACGCATGTTACGCAGGAAGTTACACCAAGACACACAAGACAATCCAGGCAATTTTGAAGATAAAAGCTAATCTCCAAAATAAAATACTGCGATTGACAAATGCGATCAGATTCGTGTATGAAAAGAGACAACAGAGATGAAAATAAACACATCGCAAAGGAGGGGACAGCCTAACTGACTATGTTTGGGGCGGGTGTCTCAAAGGGAGAAGAGAGTGAGACAGAGAGAGAGAGACAGATTAGAGACAAGTCAACGATGAACGATGTCAAAGTAAAAGCAGGAGTGACTAAAACAAGCTCTCTTCAATTATTTTGGGATGTTATTTACTTATCAATTGTGAAAAAATTGCTCTGAATAAACAGAGGAGCAAAAACGCTCATGAACTGGCGTGGAGAAAGACGTGTCTGTGTGAACAGGGGAAAAGCTGAACGTGGCGCGGCGCTTCCACGTGCAGTGTCTACCGTCACTCACAAGTAAAAAGACTGCAACATTAACATTAGCATTGGAGGCTAAATAGAATTTTCGACACATCTCCTCCTCTATTAAAGCTCGTTTTCAGCAACCGAACACCAAGAAACATCAAGAAAACCTCACTGCACCGATAGAATACCGTGAACTTTATATAAGTTTGAATTACTTACCGTTTGTGTAAAATACTCCAAGCAGCAACACGGCAGGCATCCACCACGGTGTAACCAGCAGAAGCACATGGAAAATCGGCCGGCAGAGCAAACTATTAATTGATCCACGGGTTTACCTGGGCAGAAGCCCAGGGGCCTACCAAGATAAATAACTCTCTTCAGAGTTCATTTGCCTGGACTTGAATAACACTGTTTAATAACTCCAACACTGAACACTATTTGAATCAGAATGTGTTAAAATGACACTTTGAGAGTGGAAATCAACTCTAACATGTTTAACCCTGAAATTTTAACACTCCAGTTTTTGCTGTGTGTGGGTGTGACAAAAACAGCACTGGACGGCCTAAATCCCAACAGCCAATAAGAATACTTTGTTTTTTCCGCTGCTTTATGTTGACAGGATTTGGAGACAATGCAGTACAGAGCACCACAGCTGGCCGTAGATTTTCTGAACGATCACTTCTGTGGAAATCGTGGAGACGCTCAGGTTCTCGATGTGGCCTGCGGATCTGGACTGGCTGCAAAACTGGTGAACCAATAACCGGAAAACTGTGGAAGCTGGCACCTTCCAATAACTGGAAGGAGCCGTCACCCTGAGCTGATTTGAGACCTATAGATGTTTAAAATGCTGATGTCACAAATGGGATTCAGGAAGTTTTACTGTGGTCAACATTTTTATGAATCACACGTGAGAACATGTTCAGATTGATCTAATTATGGAAAAACAACAACATTTTAATGAATCCCAAATCAGTTTTGTAAAATAGTAAATGCAAACATGAACTTACCGTCTTACATGTGATTCTTTTTGAAAGTGGGAAATTTCAGCAGTTATTCAAAATCTGTGAAATTCATCCTCAGACGAACATCCAGAGTTCATGCAGGCTCAGAACTGATCGTCTTTTCTCTGTATTTAGATGTTTGACCTCGGCTTCAAACACTTTGTGGGAGTGGATGGTAGTAAGGGCATGCTGGAACAAGCTGCTAAGAGTGGCCTTTATCGGGAGCTCAAACTGGCCTTACTGGGAACAGACCCACTGCCTGCACAGACTGGTACATCACACTCACACTCTGAGCTAACAAAGCAGATAACCCGACAGACACATTAGCACCACAGACAAGAAGACAGCACCGCCAGCTGATAGTAAAACAACACAATTGAGAATAACAACACCTGAGGTTTTATAGGATATGGGGGACTGAAAGTGCCAAAATAAAAAAACTAAGTAGATTACTTAATTTAAGTAGATTACTTAATTTAATAGACTACTCATACAATAAAAACATTGAAACCATAATATTATCTCTAGATGCAGAAAAAGCATTTGACAGAGTTAACTGGAAATTTTTATTTGCAACTTTACAAAAATTTGGTTTTGGAAACTCTTTCATAAACTGGATAAGAATATTATACAATTCCCCAACAGCTCATATCAGAACAAATGACCAGACATCCTCCAGCTTTTGTCTCCTGAGGGGCACCAGACAGGGATGCCCACTCTCCCCTTCACTTTTTGCAATTTTTATCGAACCTCTAGCAGCAGCATTTAGACAGGCTACAACAATTAAGGGCATAAAATGTAAGAACGTAGAACATAAAATCAGTCTCTATGCGGATGATGTGTTGCTTTTTCTGCAAAACTCACAAATCAACCTCTCTGAGGTAATTACTCTAATAAACTGGTTTTCAAGAGTTTCAGATTATTCAATTAACTGGCCAAAATCTACAGTTCTTCCCATTAACTGCTCCTTCCATAATTCTTCTTCTGCCCCACTACAATCTGGAAATATTAAATATTTAGGTATTAATGTTTCTCCTAAGCTTTCAGACTTAACTAAATTAAACCACATCCCACTTCTAAAGAAAGTAGAAGGCGATCTGACTAGATGGAAATCTCTACCCATATCACTCATGGGAAGGGTTGCCACTATAAAAATGATGATCTTGCCAAAAATAAATTACTTATTTTTAATGATCCCTAACAAACCATCACAAGATTGGTTCAGATCTCTGGATTCATATATTTCTAAATTCCTTTGGAAAGATAAACCCCCGCATATCAGCTTAAAAACGCTACAAAGAACCAAGGATAGAGGAGGATTAGATCTGCCTAATTTTCACCAATACTTCTTAGCCAACAGGCTTCAGTTCATCTCAGAATGGTTAAAATGTACCCTCTTAGATGAGCCCTGGCTAGATGTTGAACAGGCACTATGCAAGGATCTAGAGATTTCAGACCTACCATTTATTAGCTCAAACATCAAAAGACATGAATGCTTTAAAAGCATCAACATCAGCTTTTCTCTGACAGCATGGTGGGAGTTTCTAAAAATAACGGAGTCTTCATTAATCCCATGCAAACGTACACCTATCTGGAACAACCCTGACATATTACAAAACAATAATATGATTAATTTCCCAGAATGGAGTTGTAAAGGAATTAAATACTTAGAACATATATTAGAGGGAACAGAATTTATTCCATTTGACAGACTAGTTACACAATATGGGATCAACAAGAAAAGATTTTTAGAATATCAACAAATTAAATCCATAGTAAAAAAGAAATTTAACCTCAGTCAAGTTGAATTACAAACACCACCAAGTGTGGTTCAATTTCTTACTCTTAAATCCCCCAAATTATTATCTAAAATATACAGAACACTTTCTAAAATAGATGAATCAATATCCCTTCCTATTGCAAAGTGGGAAGCAGATTTATCAGTCAGCTTAGACCAAAACGTCTGGTCTCAGATTTGCTTAAAAACCTTTAAATTGATTAAAAATCCCAGTCTGCAATTAATACAATACAAAAGTGCACTATACAGGTCATCGGATGTTCAAGATGGGCTTTACGTCTACCAACAACTGCTCACACTGTCAAGGCAATACACCAGACAATTACATCCACGCTCTTTGGTTCTGTCCACCAGTGCAGAATTTTTGGCACGAGATATGTGAAGACTTATCAAAGTGTCTGAAATGTAAAATTCCAACTTCCCCTTTAGTATGCTTGTTGGGAAATTTGGATGATGTCACTACAGAAACTAATACAGTCCACATGGTTTTTACTGCCCTATGCATCGCCAAGAAAACGGTCCTCATGAACTGGAAAAATAAAAATAATCTTAATTCTAGCCAATATAGAAACTATCTAATAGATCACATTAGTCTCGATATAGCCTCTGCCACCACATTAGATCGATCCCTCTGGGCTCCTTTGATCAGCTCCATCACCTAGCGGGGGTAGGGGGTCGCGGTTTGGTCCCGCCTTGGCTATTGTGGTTGATGTGGAGGTTGGGATGGGCTTAGGGCACCTGGAGGACCCCTAGAGAAGTTATCCCTGGAGGGCTTAACCCGGGGGTTGTGTTCATAACCTGGTTAGTGGCTCTGGTCGCTCTTAGAGGTTGTTCTCCTCGTAGCTGCGTACAGCAGGGCTGGAGGATGGTCTGTGCTGGCGGACGTAGGTTACTGGCCTGGTGGCCTGGCTGCCCCTGAGTGGATCCGGGGCAGGCGTGGGGGTTTGGGGTTCGGGGGTGCTTCGCCTCCGTGCTGGGGCTCTGGCTGGGCCTTGGGGGCTTCGGTCCTTGTCGGTGTGTCGCCGAGGTTGTGGGCGGGTGGGTGCACGGGGGCTCAGCCCTGGCGCAGGGGGCCTCTTGTGCATCGGCCTAACTGGGGGGCTCTTCAACTGGCAGGGAGGTTGTTCCATCCTTGCAGGAGTCCACTCTGCAGGTGGGGGAGAGACATAGGAGAGGTGGAGAATAAACTTAACCTGGGTGTCTGTTGTCTTGTGTAGTCTGGGAGATGATTGAATGTTGGGGTGGGTACAGTTTCCTCTGCGGTGGGGAGGGTGGGCTGCCCCGGGTCCTGTGGAGCTTGGCGGTGCTGCTGCCGTAGGCCCCGGTCTGGATGGGCCTGGGCTCCCTTGCCTTGGTGGATACCAGAGGACGGGGGTGCCTATTGGGGTCAGCGGGGGAGCTGGCCCTAGGGAGGGACACCCTCCCCTCCCTTCTTTTCCTCCCCATCCCTGGCTACCTCCCTCTTCCCGCTCCACCACACCCACCCACACAGGTAGGGCCTTGGGGTGCGGGTGTGCCACCAGGGTGCAGGGGAGACATTCCCCCCCCCCCCCCCCCCCCCCCCCCCGTCCTCTTCTGGCCACCTGTGCCTCAATTTTATCTCACAACTTAGACATATACATTACTTACACTCTCATAACACACACATATATATATAGGGCCTTGAGGGTGGGCACGTTAACGGCGTCCAGTAGACGGTCTGTGTATTTAAACCTACCTCTGGCGCCGGTGCCCACCTCTCAATTTTAAATCCATGTAGACATTGAGGGTTCTCGGGAGGGGCCGTGCTAACACCTGCTGCTCTCTGGCAGCAGCACCATGCTCTCCCTTGTTTTAAATGCACTTTAGAGCAACACGCAGCAACACTACACATGAGCGGGATGAGGGAGGTATGGGGTCTTAACACACCCCACTTCTCTACTAGCCATCGGGGCGGGGGGGCTGGGAGGAGATGTTGGCTGTCCAATTGGCTTCCCTGCTGCTGCGGAGCCTGGGACGGTCTGCTTGCCTCCACCCCGGAGGGAAGGGTAACATCTCTTGGGTCTGGGTGCCGTTTCCCCCACCTGGACCCGGGGTATAGAGTATGTTTGGGGAGTGTGATTGTGTGTACATGTCCATTTATGTTTATCCCTACGTTGGGTGAGTGCTGAGTGTTTGTATATGTGTGCATGAGGGTGGGAATGCATGTCTGTGTCTGTGTGTGCCTGTTTGTCTGTGTCTATATGTCAGGTCGGGTCTTAGACTCCACCTCTCTGGGAACTCCCAGGCCCTCCAAGTGTGGAGGCCTATCTCCCCTCACCACACTCCCTGCCGGTGACTGATGCCCTCAGGGGTCGGTGCATTGTTGGTTCTTGGTGTCCGGGGCTGGGCGCTCAGGTATGTACTAGCTCACTCCCGGTGGCTACTTGGCAGGGCCTGGCACCCATTGCTCGGTCAGGCCTCTTCCGGGGCGCGGGGGGCCCTCGGGCCTCCGGCCTCTGTGCCTGCGGCTCGGTTCACTCTGGCACAGCTGGCTGCCAGTTGAGCCGGCGGGCACCCCGGTGCAGCCCCATCTAGCTTCTGCCCGGTGGCTACTGGGTGACCCCTTGTCTGGGGATCCTCAGCCCTTCCCATGAAGGTGGCACGGATGCCCCTCCGGTGGTCCTCCTTGGGCTCTCGCACTCTGGGGCCTCTGGATGTCTGGGGCCTGGATCTCCTCCATGCCTGCTTCATGCCCTGGGGGCGGGGCTATGGCTCTCTACATCCTCTTGCAGACCATTACATGGGGAAACCATTTGAATACAAGCGCGCCGATCCACACAGGTGTGCACACGGGTGTTCACTGTTCGTAGACTTAAATCACACCTTTCTTGGCTGCTACTTCAAAGCACATTGTGCGCTGTCTGTCCTGCGTGCTACACAACAACATTCAATATTTAGTATTTACTGCTGTTTACACTTAGCTAGATTAATGCGATGGTGTTGTGTTTAGTATGTTGCTTTGGTTTTTTTTGCTTGTTTTCTTTTTTCTTTCTCTCTCAACAGGTGATCCCGGAGATATTTTTTTCCCCCCTTTCTCACTGTCCCTCTCCCCTTCTGTTTTTCTTTTCCTTCCTCTTTCTTTCTCCCTTTCCTATCCCTCACTCATGTCTGTCCCGTCTGTAACAACTGAAAATAAAATAAAATAAATAATAAAAACAAAGGTCGATCAAATGGACCAATACGGCAAGGCTGTGATGATCCATTTGGCAAAATAAATCCATTGGGTATCCTTGTTGGTCCACAACGTGACAATGCCACCTTTTCACCCCAAAACAACTAACTCCTCTAACTCCTCTGTAACTAACTCCTCTGTAACTAACAACTCTAAGTAACTCCTTTTACTAACTCCTCTCCCTCCTGGTCTGCTTCTGGTTTCAGGTGGGTTTGATGTGGTGATCATTACTGGTGCTTTAGGTGATGATTACGTGCCGGTCAGTGTTATCAGGGAGTTCTGCAAAGCTACTAAACCAGGTAACCAACCAACTTTCAAACAAACAAACTGATGTTAATCTGAGTGAGATATTTTTTTTTCCATTTAATCTAAAACCATTTATCTGATGTGATGAACTCAGACTCTTCTTTAGCTTTCAATAATAACATAATCAATGCTGTGATGTGATTTTTAGAAGATGTCTTGATGCATCTCAATCATCCAGGTAAGTAAATCTCCAAAAGTTGATTCTGTTCATCTGAACGTTTTCAGTGGGAGAAACGTTTCATCATCATCCAGGTGACTTCTTCAGTCTCAGCTGACTGCAGGTTTCTCCAAAACATTTGCATAATGACTGAAACCAGCCCACTGAAGGAACAATGGGCTGGGAGGTCAGTTCCTTCATTATGATTATGCAAATTCTCATGACCATTGATCAATAACCATGAGTCCCATTCACAGAGAGTTGGGGAATGGCTGCAATCACAGCATTGTAAGATGGTGACAGATGTACCCTTAGGCCCCCTCCTCCTCGGTCTTTTGCTTTTCATGTAAATGACCTCCTTGACTCCGCCCTCAAACCAGCGTTCCTCCCTGTCCAGGATGTTACATCCTCATCATTGAAAGAGTGTCCACTGGCCTGTAGGTGTGAATAGACTGCAGAGTCCTGGCCTGACGAGGTGGCTCTTCTGTGTTGTAGCCAGAGGTTGTTTGGTTTCCCCGATGTATAAATCCTCCTGCACTTAACAGCGTACACTATGTTACTCTGTTTGTGTCGGGGGACCCGATCCTTGGGGTGGACCTGTTTTTGGCGCAGCGCGTTTTGGGGTTTGAAAACCAGAGAGACCCGGTGTTTAGAAAAAATGCGTCTCAGCTGCTCCGATACTCCTGACACATATGGGATCACTACAGGTTTTCACTTAGGCAGCGGTTGTCCTTCTCTCCTGGATAGGCTGGAGCTTTCTTTTGGCGCCTTCCCAACCACATTTACTCACTGATGACACCCAGTTTATCGTCCAGTGGATGATGAGAGTCAGACCTTTAAGTACTGATCTGTATGCGTTGCTGATCAATGGTCATGAGAATTTGCATAATCATGATGAAGGAACTGACCTCCCAGCCCAGTGTTCCTTCAGTGGGCTGGTTTCAGTCATTATGCAAATGTGTTTATAAGTTTGGGGAAACCTGCAGTCATCTGAGACTGAAGAAGTCACCTGGATGAGTGACGAAACGTTTCTCCCACAAAACGCTACGTCCAGATGAACAGAATCAACTTTTGGAGATTTTTAGACAGACCACCACACACCTGCTAAGGGGATATATATATATATATATATATATATATATATATATATATATATATATATATATATATATATATATATATATATATATATATAAAATAATCTGGTTGCTGTTGGGTCTTCAAATGACAGTAAATGGGACCTCAGATGAATAAAAACACACAATATGTGACAGCATGTGGCAGAGGACTCAAGCTCTCCTGACGTTGGAGCACATCCTACAGTGTCCAGCAAACCTGAGCAAACTTTCTGTTTTTCAAAAAAACGAAAAAGGTCATAAATTGTTGTGGTTTTGTTGTTTTTTTCTCCTTCAGGGGGCTACGTCTGCATGTCCAGAGTGGACCCAAAGTCCGAGTCTGGAAACAAATACAAAACATCTATGGAGCGTGAACTGCAGCTGATGGAGGAGGAGGGCCTGTGGAGCCCTGTCGATACCAAAGAGATGCACAACTACATGATAGATGTTTTTAATGATAAAAGCCAGGATGAGAACAGAGAGGAATTCCTCCAGGGAACCATGTACCTGTACAGGAAGTCTCTTAATAAGCTGTAAAATTAGGAGTGGAGCCAAAAATGTGAGCTTACATATTCGTCGAGCTTCTGCTGGCGTTAGCGTTAGAGTACAGGGTGCCTTGAATGGTTATTGTTGTTTGTTGGTGATGGTGACGTTATCTATGTAAACCTTTATTTCAGTGGTCAGCACATAAACAACAAAGCTCAAAGTTTACTGAGTTTTTATTTCTTCCACTCTATGTTTTGCTTATGTTTCACAATTCTTCAGTCGATTTCAGCTCACGAGTTTTTAATGTCTCTCTCTTACATTGTCTCTGGTCAACACTCAGCATTAGCACACTGTCACTATTTTTACCTTTAAACATATCTGCTTCAAGAACACAGCATCAAGTAGCTAAACCAGTAGAAACCAGAAGTAGCAGGAATTCAATTCAACTAAGTTTTATTTATACAGCACCAAATCACAATAACAGTTGTGTCAAGGTGTTGTATACTGTAAGCAAAATATTCCACAGAGGAAATGGAGAAACCCTATGAGCACTTTGGCGACAGTGGGAAGGAAAAACTCCCTTTTAACAGGAAGAAACCTCCAGCAGAACCAGGCTCAGGGAGGGGCGGGGCCATCTGCTGTGATTGATTGGTGAGAGAAGGAAGACAGGATAAAGACATGCTGTGGAAGAGAGACAGAGATTAATAACAGGTATGATTTAATGCAGAGAGGTCTGTTAACACATAGTGTTAACTATTAACAACTATTAAAGTTGATATCACTGAAAACAGGTACATACAAAAACCAAATAAGATTTTGTAACCATTAATAATCTGTTTTAAGCAGGAATAAAAAACAAGTTAATGTTTCAACTCATTGTAGAATGTTATCAGAATACTTTAATAATCCCTAAGGAAACTATGTGGGTTACATTTGCTACAAGACACTAACAGTAACAGGCTAAACTTATTTAAATAATACAAATGTTACACACAGGTTACAATGTGTATTCCTCTCCTGTGCTCAGGTTTACCAACCTACAACAGTGTAAAGTTTCAAACTGCTCTTTCAAAGGCTTTAAAAGCACACGCTGCTAGGACGTGATTTAAAAATAAAGCGGACCACACCCATAGCTTGTTCTGCCTAGTTCAAATTCACAGGAACATAATTAAATGAAATTCCGCTTGACGCATCTTCAGTGGGAAAAACGTTTCGTCACTCATCCAACTGACTTCTTCAGTCAAGGAGGCCATTTATGTAAAGACCATCTCTCGCCATCTCTCGACCATCGCAAACTATAGGCCTATTTCCAAGCTGCCTTTAGTCTCCAAGGTTTTAGAGAAGATTGTTTTTAGTCAACTGAAAGATTTTATAGATGATAATGGCATCTTTGAGGTTTTTCAATCAGGTTTTAAAACCCTTCACAGCACAGAATCTGCATTATTAAGGGTTTTTAATGACATCCTTCTGGCATGTGATTCTAGTAACAATGTTGTTCTTGTCTTGCTTGACCTAACTGCTGCCTTTGACACCGTAGACCACAATATTCTAATTTCTCGATTACATGATGTAGTGGGTATTGGTGGAACTGCACTTAATTGGTTTAGGTCTTATTTGTCAGATAGAACTTTCTCTGTTAGCCTTCTCGGTTATGAATCGTCTTCTGCTCCTCTGTCATGCGGCGTCCCGCAGGGCTCAATTTTAGGGCCACTGCTCTTTTCACTGTATCTATTGCCTCTGGGTTCTATCCTTAGGAGGTATGGGATCTCATTTCATTGTTATGCCGATGACTGCCAAATTTATTTGCCACTAAAACACAAGGATGCCACCTCCATAAAACCTCTTTTGACATGTCTAGATGAAATTAAAGCTTGGTTGGCTCTAAACTTTTTAAATTTTAATGAAAAGAAAACAGAAGTGTTGGTGTTTGGACCCAGTGGTCCCTGTGAGTCCTCCTCTGTTGTTTTAGGATCCCTGGAAGTCTATTTTAAACCTGTTGTTACTGACCTTGGTTTTAAGTTGGACAGTGATTTTAAATTGGACAACCAAATCAGAGCAGTGGTGAAGTCCAGTTTTTATCATTTAAGGCGACTGGCAAGAGTAAAATCTTTTCTCTCGAGGCAGCATTTCGAAACAGTGATCCATGCTTTTATTTCTTCCCGCCTGGACTACTGTAACTCACTTTATGTGGGGGTCAGTCAGTCATTGCTCTCACGTCTGCAGCTGGTTCAAAATGCGGCTGCACGACTCCTAACAGGAACTCGAAAAAGAGAGCATATAACCCCCGTGCTAGCCTCTCTGCACTGGCTGCCTGTGTCTTTTAGAGTTAATTTTAAACTTCTTATGTTT